>NW_019384649.1:296834-302340 GCF_000671375.1 Centruroides sculpturatus | reverse complement strand
TATATTATATATATTAAATTATATTATATAGGCTATATTAAACTTCTCAGAAAATATTAATCAGGTGTCGCTTTGTAGAATTTAAAAATATCGCCACCATTTCAACAGTTTTAAATTGTTCATCGCCACCACTTTTACTTACTTATTAATGAAGGTGCTGGTAGCCTTATCAGTTTGGCGTCTGGAAAGCAAAAGTAACATGTTAAACTGTCACTTACAAAGAAAGGGCCAGACCTATTATTTGGATTCTATTATTTGGCAAGGAGCTGTTTGTGTTTAGGGCTACGTGCTCCCAAGTTTCGTTCTAATCGGAGATCCGAACGTCTGTCCCTCCTCTTATTAGCAATAGCAATCATTTTTGAATAATTTTTAATAAATAACTCCGAATAACACATTTGATCAGAATGTTTAAACAGTATTTCATAGTTTCTATTATGTCAAAGATTTTATTTTAGTATACTGAAAAATGATCAAATTATAAAAAAGTCATCTCAGAAAATTTTCTGTCAGTCGACAAAAAACTCCCACTATGGAAACGCTGGGCGGCATTGCATAAAACTGCTTTCAGTTCTCAACGTCACTTCTGACTTTTCTGCCCGAACTTGCCACGTTACGTCATGAAATTGCTCGGTGTGTGGTGCACGGGATTCCCATTGCTGTTTTTCCCGAAATGTGATTTGTGGTTCAATTTTATGCTGAATATCGTAACAAGCCGACTAGTTTTTATTGCCACTTGCTATCGCCAGTATTATATTTTTATCGCCACTTTAATAAAAATATCGCCAAGTGGTGATTTTGGCGCTATGCCGCTTGACCCTTGTACTGTACATATATATATATATATATATACACACATACATAAATCTAGGAGGCTTCACCTTCTACCGCCTACGGCAGCCAATACTAAAACAAAAACGTCAATAATATGTATACCTTCATCTGTCGTAAACCAAGTTCAGACCCATATAAAAAGCTATATAGGGCTGATATATTATTAATTAAAATCAAGAAATGTATATGTTACAGTCAAAACGCGTTTTTAGTTAGAACGCGTTTTAACTAGTTGAAACTAGTTTATACTGAATGTCTTTGTTAAAACCCGTTTTGTCTAGTTGAAACTAGTTTATACTAAATGTTTTTGTTAAAACCCGTTTTGTCTAGCTGAAACTAGTTCTAACTCAAATTCATTTTTGACTAGCAGTAAATTCTAGTTTTAACTAGACAAAACCCGTTTTGTCTAGTTAATTTACTGCTGTACATGTTTTGATTTTAGATAAAACTAGTTTTAACTTTTAACATTAGTTAAAACTAATTTTAGCTACATAAATATGTTTGGGGGAAATAAATAAAGTTATGTACTGTATAGTGATTCGGCGGAAGATGCCTAACATTTTGCTTATGAAGGAAATTACAGCGCTAATTTGGGTTTTGAAGCCCTCTAATGAAAATATCACATTCTGGAGTATGTTTTTCAAATAAAACTTTGGAATTTATTTTAAAAAATTCTATACTGTGTTTGCAATGACGACTTTTTCACTGTTTGGCATTTTAGGCATCTCACCCCAAGTATCCGTAATGCCAAATGCCATTAGGATAAGATAACAAATATAATTGCATAAAATTAATTTTTGAATTTCTTAACCAAATTTAATTTATTGCATATGTAGTACAAAGTACTTCATAGTAAGTATAACAGCACAGTATAAGTATTGTTAAGTTCCCGCCCGTTCTAAGGTTCTGTATAGCTAGCTGAAAGCTTTTTTCAGTCCAAAAACTTTTTTGAGAAGTCCTTATANATATCAATTTCTGATATAATGTTTTCTGTTAATAATTTCTTCAAAATTGAATAAATACATTGGAAAGTTTTCTAGTGTAATTTTATCGAGATAAAAGTTAAATTTAAATAAATAAATAAAAAATTCTCCTTTCAGTAAACACTGATTGTTTTAAATTATTTTAAATTTTTTACGTAAATCGGGTATCAAAGTTATTGAAATTATTGAAATCAATAGTGTAGCCTAGAATTTAGTTTGGCAAAATGCTAACAAGTGGATTTTAATTACGTTTATATACGTTATTCTATATTATAATTTAATACAAACATCAAAACAACAACAACAAAAAGTGTGCTTACCAACTTCAAAATATCGAAAATTTGGTATTAGGATTATATTTAAATTAAATTTTTACTTCCCCCTGTTATATATAACAGAGGGAACGTATGGAAATCGGTAAAAAAAAATGACCATCCCCAAGATTTTTACAATTTTGGACTCGGGACACCTTGAAACGTCGAGAAATGGGGAAAAAATTGGGAGTAATTTTTGTATGTTTTATGTTAATGTGTGTATGGCACGATTTTGTTCACTCTATTTGTAGCTTAATAACTCCTGTGCTTTTTGTCGAAAATTTCTGAAATTTTGCAGAGAGGTTTGTGTATTAGGGGGATTGATGCTATTAAATTTTGATGATTAAAGGTCGAGGAGGTGGGGAAATAATCGGAGTCGTGTGTATCTCCACTAGGGTAGGATTAAAAAAAAATGTAAATTTAAAACATTTACATTTTTAAAAATAAAAATCATCCCTACTCTCAAAATTAAGCCATTTTATAATAGTTAAAAATATAAAAACTTTTTAAATTAAAATATAATAACAGATGGCGCCACCAAATTTTAAATGTTGCCGGGAAAGTTGAGCAACTCGTCGCTGGTTTATTTTCTTTTGTTTTGAAAACACTTAGCCCTACTTGGCTAAGCCAGAGATGAAAACAATATTGTAGCTAGAAGTTTACGAAAAATTGATAGTATTATTAACAAGTTTTATTAAAAATTACCAATTTATTTTTATTTTAATAATATATTATTATTAACGTTTTCTATCGTCCAATCTGCATTTGAATATTATTCTAATACGCATTAACAGTTTATGTCCGAATATATGTTAGAAATATTTATACGGCATAAAATCCTGAAGGTGACAAGAACAATGGTAACTTTTTAATAGTCAAACAAAACAAAAAGCAGTTACATCAACCCAAAACAATTGACAATGTAAAGGATGACGACAAGGAGACAAAAAAATGTATTCTTTATGAAATGACTGATATATTTGAAATCGGACAATGGCTAATGATTGTAACTATTCATCTTTAAATACTAAAATTTTATAAATAATAAACGAATTTCAACAGTAAATTAAATTTTTTATATTATTTTGTCGGTGATTTTATACGAAAAATAACGCATTTAGCGTATAATGCCGACAGTTAAAGAACAAATTATATATCTCTTCAATTAGATTATTGATATAATAAAATATTTTGAAAAGTAGAGAAATAAATAAAATAAAACAAATAGAAGTTTATGATAGAAATGACTCTGCTCCTTTTGAATGTTTGAAGTCAAACATTCAAAAAGAAATACAACAAAACTAAATTTAAGTAATATGTTAAGTTATCTAACGTTATTTAACTTGTAATGATCTTCAATGTTGTTATCAATTGAAACAAGTATCACATATTAGCGAAAACAAGCTTTTGGTAGCATGTTGTTTTAAGAAAGTGAAAACAATTTTATTCATCAAGAGTGTTTATTCATATAAATTCTCATGTTTTCCTTATTCATAAATAAGCAATGCTACCAAATTCCTGTTTTTGTCTCCTTCCTGATTTATTCGTTGTTTTAAAGTTTTTGAATAGTATTTAATGAAAGATCTCTCAATTAATTTTTGGACTGCAATTTGAAAAAAAATTTAGACTACATATTTCTTTATGTTTTTTTTTACCCCTTTGAAACGTTTTTTGTTCTTGAGTTATATCGTATATACAATATCGACATTATATGAAATAATAAACGATTTATACTCTGTAAGTGCTCTTCGCAATTTAAACATTTGAAAGTTGAATGTACCGTACAAACGTCCAAGTTACGAATAGATGCCAAGTTAAAAAAATAAATAAAAGTACAAATTACCTTTAGTTTATTAATTTTCTAAAATTTCTGTTCGTAGCAAATCGAACATGTTCTAAACTTATCTTCTGAATTACTTGGTTGCGTTTTAATGTGCATTCAAGTAATTGATACAAACAAATAATATCATTATAAAGTTTACTAAGCACAGATTATTATTTAATTGGATTAATTCAACATTCACCAATATATCAATATTAACGAAAGTACGTAGATTAATAATAAAGGAAATATAGATTTTCTTTCTTTTACAACAATATACTTTCGCTGATGATTTGTATTGTACATATAAATTCAACACTTATAGTGATATATGACTTAGTGATAAAAGTGATTTTGGAAATAGGAACAATTCGAATTACAAATTATGTCCCGATTCCAATTGTGTTCATTAGTCTAGGTCTTCTAGGAAATCTACAGGACTTGAATCCTAAGTTTTAAAATAATTCATCCATTCCTCGTCGTTTAGTAATGAATCATTCCTTTGCAATCTTCTGTTATTCTAATACAATATACTGTATATGATTTCTATTATTTATGATTCAGATACAATGAATTTTCTTTATTTTATACATACATGTACATGTATGTTAAAAACATGCATGTTCTATACATAGCCTACATGTTTCTTAAATTAGTAAATCTGTCAATAAAACGTTCAGATATAAAATATAAGATTAGATACAATTTTATATTCAGTTATTCTTCATAAAAAGTGAATGTATTTTAGTATTTTAAAATAATACTTTTATTTTAAAATACTAAAATACATTTACTTTTAATTTAGAAGTTTGACAATGATGTTTGGAACGTAGAACATGATACCAATGACTATCTAAACACCATTGTCAAACTTCTAGGCTTACAGGAAAGCGAGCTGAACGTCCGACGTACACGGTTTCGCGTTTAAAACTTCGGCCTCAACCTCTCTATTGTTTATCTAAATTCACTTCTAAAATAAATTGGATTTTAATGGTTAAATAAATAACATAATAACATCTGTTTAAAGCACAAATAAATTTATTATGCAATAACACATTAATACCTTGACATTTATAAATAATTACTCAATTTGTTGATTTCAATGTAGTTATAAGTACAAGGTATACCTCGCCTTACGTCGTTAATTGGTTCCAGGAAAACGACGTAAGTCGAATTTACTTGTCTCCGAATCTACTTGTCACTAGGCTAAACCATTAATTATTATTCCCTTTTCTGTATTTTATTTATTAATGCATTTTTAATAATATATGGTTAATAAAAATCTATTTTAAGCTTACAAACAAATAAATTTTAGTTTTTAATATAGTACAGAAAAAAGTATTCTAAATTTACGAATGCGTGTACTGTAAATACAGAACATACTCGTATATATTTTAATATGATTTTATGTGCTTTAAACGTTTTTCTAGTGATATTACGACTTCAATATTTGTGGCGGACGGACGTAAAGTCGAATAAAATGACTTAAACTTGATTTTTATTTTTCCATATACTTTTTTGACAAACGACGTATAATCGGGAACGACGTAACTCGA
>NW_019384649.1:287983-294820 GCF_000671375.1 Centruroides sculpturatus | reverse complement strand
CGTTCTTATCTAGCTTTTATTCTTCTCGGATGTAGAAAATGAAGTAACGGTAGCCAACTACAGCTTTCCGCACTCAATATTGGCCCAACGATTCATCATACAAATACATGACAATATGTGACGTCACCGTTTGAAGATATCAAAAATTAGGCATCTTCCCCCGAATCACTCTACACGTTGCAGTCAAAACCAGTTTTTAGTTAGGATGCGTTTTAACTACCGGTAGTTAAAACTAGTTTATACTGGATGTCTTTGTTAAAATCCGTTTTGTCTAGTTAAAACTAGAATTTACTGCTAGTCAAAAATGAATTTGAGTTAAAACTAGTTTTAACTAGACAATATGGGTTTTAACAAAGACATTCAGTATAAACTAGTTTTAACTAGACAAAACGGGTTTTAACAAAGACATTCAGTATAAAGTAGTTTCAACTAGTTAAAACGCTTTCTAACTAAAAACGAGTTTTGACTGTAACATGTACACTTTAATCAAGTTAACATAGACCAGCTTAAACACAAAGAGGACTCAATTTAACACTTTTTTAAATTCAACGATTCATCCATTTTGTACAAATGCATTTCGACATATTAGCCTCTTTAGCTAAAAAGGACATAAAAATCTTAAAGTTTAGCTATATAATCTTATAAAAACATAAATTTTACAAAACCTTACTGTGTGTAGATGATGAAAAACTGATAAATTTACATATTTCAATCTAATAGCTGCTCTGTGTTTATTTAATCATTTCCCCCCTTTAAATTGTTTTCCCGATCTCTCCGACATAACTAAACTTGTTAACAGTTTTCCATACATTATGTATGGTTGATTTTTTACTATACAACTAGACAATCATTTGCATATCGACCTAAGAAAATTATTTCTTCTTTATTGGCTTTTTTAAAAAATCTAAATCTATTATGAATAGTTCTAACTTTGGTCTAATCATTGATTCCATTAAAATACGATATTCTGTATATAATATGTATTGCTACATACAAAGTAAGCGTTTTCCTAAACAAATTTAAACAATTATAAAATAAATGTTTCTACAATATTTGTAAATACTTTCATTTATCATAAATAATTTCATGTTTTCCATAGTTTATACGTTAATTATATCATGGAATGCTGTTCTATATTTTCTTTAAAGTCTTTTTAGTTATGTAATCAATTTATTCCTATTTTCGAATGTTGTGAATTATCATATGACTAATTTTGTTTTTAAAATTTTTTATAAATTATATAATTCTGTATAGTGAAAATCAACCAAGGATCCTTCAAATGATACTTACTTTTCACCTTCTTTGAATTTTAAGTCATAAGTTGAGGTGTGGTTCTCTAACTATTCCATTTAGAATAAATATATTTTCATTACGTGTACAATATCTTACATTTTAACAAATTTTTTTTCCTAAATGAATTCTTAAATTATTATAACGATTATCTTTTAACTGTAAAGTACAATCTTTGTTGATTACCACGTTTAACTTATTATCATACCAATTTTTATGTAGGCTACTACTACCTGTACAACAATTTGCTTTGTTTAATCAGCATAATCTATATATAATTAATTAGATATTATTATTCTGTATAAAGTGTTTAATTTTCTACTTCTCTTGTTTATATTTATAAAATTTCTTTGAAACATAAAATTACTTTTTTCATATTTTTGAGCTGTGCGATTCTTACTCTCAACTTGCTCTTCTTATCCCGATTCACTTCTGTTCTTCTAATGACTCTTCTTCAACTTCTACTACAAATTTTACCTTCTGTACCTTCCTTGACACATTAAAGTCTATTCCTCTCTATAAAATTTGTCGTATATCTTCAATTTTTAAATCGTCTATCTGTCTTTTTTGTTAGATAATCAATATTTTTACTTAATTTACGTTGGTAATTCTGGTTATTTTCAGGATTATTATTTGACAACAGTTTATATCATTCTTTCTATACATTTTATACTTTTATTTTAACTAGTGATTTTTTCTGCTTAAATTTAATCATTGGCTTTAAAATTTCTCTTTCTATTCTTACTATGTCATGTCTCCACATCTTGCATTTGTTCAAAATGGATATAAATCTTTGAATAAAGTAGATGTGAAATTCAATCCTCTTTGTGTTTTAGTTGGTCTATGATTAACTTCATTCTAAATTCAAGTCTGTTTGGAAATGCACTTCCACATTCAATTGAATTGAAAAAAAAACAGGTTTTATTCGAATCATATAAAAAGAAAACTTTTCTTTCAGATTTTCTGCATCAAAATCAGACATAGAACAACCTCCAGGTTCTTCCGAAGGACAAAAAAACAAAAACAAAAAACAAAAAATTGTGTTATTCGATCAATTCGAAAAAAAATATTTTGAACATTCCAGAGACATTAAAATTCCAACCTTGCACGGTGCGTTTCGCTCGCTCGCTCCGAGGACTTGGCCAATTGTTATCAACATAGACTAGTCATAAAAATAATTCGCGACGATTGACTTCACTAGAGGACAATTCCCATTGACCAACCCACACTTCGCTCCCCCTTCACTCTATCTCCCGCGAGGTGCACTCTCAACGCCCATTCCTTCTCGCTTCGCTCAATTCCGTTATATTCGCTTCCCTCACTATCCCGCTTGCATTGTTCAGCCAATTCCTGCTTAACCCCCAATTGCTTCGCTCAGCTGTTTACTTGTTCAAAAATTTTGTGACGATTTATCGATTCCCGGTGCTATCGTTTCTATTTTTTTTTTTACTTTATTTTTTTTCCGTGACGGAACAAATGTCATGACGATTATAAGGTTATTATTTATTATAGTCTATATAGAGTAGCTTTTATCATTAAATATTAATCATTAAATTTAAACAATACTAAATATGTATTCATATGAAACATATATGTGAATACATAAATTGTACAGAGTGATCGAAAAGTCGCCCCCTTTGCGATTTTTACTGAAATTATTTTATTTTTAATTTCACTGAGAGATTAGAAGCATTGATTTGTCTTTACACAGATATGTCAGAAGTAGGCCTATATTTGATTTGATTTCTGAAAGCGTTTGCTGTTCTAATTGACCCCTTATTCTAATTGACCCCTTATTCTAATTGACCCCTTATTGTTTTGTTTCTTGCGAGAATACCATGCCGTCTCTAGATATATAAATCATTTTCGAGAAACAAGAAGTGTCTTCGACAGAAAGAGGAGAGACGACTATCTGTTTTAAGCGACAATAAAATATAAACTAGATGGATGGAAATGATGGTTTCTCCAATAAAAAGTTTACAGAAACATTTCGATCGGACTGGATTATCTCAAGATAGCGTGCAGAAAACTTTTAAAATACTACATCTGATTCTATTGATATATTGTTTTAACTCAGTGGCAGGATTAAAACCATGTGAATCCTGACATTTCTGCAGATGGTTGCGCAACTTTTTGAACCAAACAGAATAAGTGTGCTTAATATGTTTTTCACCGACGAGGCATAGTTGTAACATTTCTACTGCTATCAAAAACAACGCGCAAAGTAATTTCAAATTTAAGTATAAATGTTCGTGTTTGCATTTATGAAAACAGAGGACATTTTGAACATTTTCTGTAATTACTTCAAAAAACATTTTTATTTTATTTTTTCAAAGAATACATTTTGTTCTATTAATAATAATGTTTCGTGTTTCTATTATCAATGACGTTTTTAAAACAAAATGTTAGGTTGGGAGAAACGACTTTTCGATTACTCCGTACAATTTATTTATAGTCTCGGTATTTATGAACTTCTATATATAAACTGAATACATCAATTCTGACATTTAATAATTGTAAACACAGAAAAACTCCGATTTAACGGACTAATTCGGGAGAGGCAGTGTCCGTTGAAGTCGATAGTCCGTTATATAATTTTTCCGAATGTGTTTATTAAAAAATTGACAAATTAGTTGGTTTATCTGTTTTTTCTTATGTAGATATGTTTGCCTAATTAAATTAAATATGCACGAGAAATTTAATTTCACAAAAAAGTTTTGTTTGCATTATTGCTTATATACTCACTATAGTTTTGAGATTGTAATAAACAAGTACATGATGTAAATCGAAATAAATAAACATTTTTTTTGGAAAATATACTTAATTTTATTTAACTAAACAAATGGAATAATGTTCTTAAAAAGGAAAGAAAATTTAAATTTGATAAAAACAACTATTTTCTATTTATTCATCTTTGGATGATGATATATGGAGAAATTCCCGTTGAGGTATAAAGTTAAGAGCGGCGACTCTTGGATTTTGAAAAAAACCGTTTAATTTAATTATATGTAAGAGATATTTTAAGGGTGCTAATTGTTAAATATGATATACGGATTGNTAACTCTGATTAACTCTTTTAGTGAATACTACAAATTTAATATAGAGTTTGTATACTTTTAACGTAACTATTAACTAAATTTTATTAAAATTTATTAGATGCCACTCCGACAGTTCCCTTGTAAGACTTTTCCACCTAGACTACCTGTTGTGTTCGTGTCGTCTCCGCTTATTTTTGTACCTTTGTTCTTCTTTTTGTGCACCGACTTTAGAGACTTTGAACTTTTTTCTCTCAACACTGTCCAGGGGCTCCGACGACGCTAGACCAGATCGCCGCAATTACCGACGACGCAAGACCAACACCGACGTCGAAATTTCCAACAACACAGGACCTTGCCAACGAGAGACTTTATGTAAGCATTATCGTCCGGAATAAACGGTTTACCTCTGTAAAACACTTGTCTTTGCTGCCTTTAAAAACCGCCACCCACATACGCGTAGACCTTAGACCATCCCGATGGTAGGGAAATAAAAGATTTTCCCCCCAATCGGCGTTCTTACAGAATACAACGTGTATTAATTATTACTTAATTAAATTATTCCTGTTTCAAAGTTTCCACTTAGAAACTTATAAAAGAAAAACTGAAAAATTCTTATAATTAAATCGGTTTGTTATTTATACGCTAAAATAATCTATAAATATAATTATTTTAATTAAAAAATATATAAGAATATATTTAATTGACTTATTTATTGAATATATTTAATATCAAATTACGCAGTAAATTCAAAATAATATAATAGATATTTATAAAAATCTCTAAATAAAACAATTGGTTTGTAAAAAACTTAAATAATTATACTGAAAATTAAGTTCTAGAAAAAAACTGAGGTAAAACATTGATTAATAATGTTTTACTTTATTAGTACATTAATACATTATTTAACTTGGGGAAACTCATCTGAAGTGGCAAATGTTGATTGGAAGAAATACACTCCTCAAAAGTGAAATCGCAACACCACAAAAAAAAAATGCACGTAGCCATATGCATATTGCAGGACCGGTAGAGGTGACAGAACTGTGCAAATGATTAAGAGAACAAAGATATACAACAGGTACCTGTTTATTTATTAACGAATATAGCCCGGCAACTATACAGGCCACTATACGGTGAGGCAAAGGCCTACATCAATAAGGCGATTAATGGTTGCCTGAGGTATCCCTTGACAAGCTGCATCTACTGTGGCATGCATGTTGTCTACTGCCGGGGTGGCCAACAAGTCGATCGCGATCGATCGCGAAGCCAATTTTGGTCGATCGCTCGCGATGTCTTGACTTAATGTGTTACATTTGCAACCGAATGCAACGCGTAAACGTAACGCGCAATCGCGGACCTCCGCGTCCTCCCTCAGATGCGGTTTTGTCGATTCATGTGCAATCCATTTGCGTACAGTTGTAAAGAGGAATAAGAAATATAGACAAAGGTTCGTAAAACCGAAAAAAGAAAGGCGGGAAGAGGGACAGAGAGAATAGGTCGGGACACGGTAGAGAGAGGAAGGGTGAAGTGGTGGTCCCCGAAAATGACAACGTTGTGTTTCAATTTTTCTTCTGTTTAAAATGTAAGGACCTTTTCATCATGTTTTAAATTAAATTGTGGCTTTTCTTACATATCTAAACATAGTATGTATTTCACACCTCTCCCTCGCCACTTAGACTATGCCTACTACAAGTCGACCGCGACACATTTTTAAGATAAAAAGTAGATTTTATGTGCACAAAAGTTGGCCATCCCTAATCTACGGTATGTGGCAGTGGCCTTTTCATCCGCTGATCGAACATAATGTCTCTCCAAACCACGATGCCCGGTATGAAGCTAATGTGACGCTCGGCGAAAAGAGATGGCACGTAACGTTCCCCGGAATACTGCCACACCCGTCCACGACCGTCATTCCTCGCAGACAGAAGCGGGATTCATCCGTAAGCAATAACCGATGCCATTAGTGGTCCAGTTGCATTGACGACGACACCACACCAGGCGTGCAGCTCTGTGACGAGCAGTTAATGGCACCTCCGTTGCTGGTTACCGTGCGTGCAGCCTGACTTCATGCAACCTGCTGCGAATGGTTTGGGTAGACACAGGTGCACCCGTTTACAGCGACAGGCGGCTTCGGATGTCATGTGCCGTGGAAAACGGATCCCGACGGGATGTTCGGTGAATCTACCGGACTGTGCACTCTGTCGTGCGCCGGTGCGATCCATATCCTCTTCAGTGTGTTCGCAGATGTTCCTGCGTCTAAACCAAATTGATCAATCAGGTCTTAACGCTTTAAAAATTATTATTAGGGGAGATCGGGGCAACTTCGGCAGGCGGGGCAAGTTTGTCAAGCGCTTTTTTTAAAAAACAAATTAAAAGGAGACTTTGGTTATAGGTTAGGCAGTTGAGTTTTATTGGTGGCTTGTTGAGTGTAGTGTTTTTATTGTTCTCCAACAAGCGTAGTTGAATTATCAAGCAAATTTTCATTTTCGTTCAATTCCATATAATATTTTTT
>NW_019384649.1:247405-284585 GCF_000671375.1 Centruroides sculpturatus | reverse complement strand
ATATATATATATATTATAAAAATTGGCACCACACGCAATTTTAAATCTTTTTGCGGGAAAGTTAGGCAACTCATTGCTGGCTTTTTTAAAATGCTCTGCAGGCAAAACAGTATATTCAAAGATGATTTATGTCATGGAGTAAAAAAAATTACGTGTAACTCTGAGTGCGAACATGACAGACAATAAAAAACCGTCGTCGTTATTAATTGGAAAATCTTTAAACCAAAATGCATTTATTTAAACAGTTAAGATCTTTTTTATTTAAAACAGCTAATACATCTTGCATCATTTATTGATGTAAATAATTTAAAATGATACAATAAGTGCTGTTATAGTGAAATATGAATGAAGTACGAAAGTGAGTGAAGTATGAAAAAATTAAAAAACAAAGAAAAATAGTAATGACGATATTCATTGTTAACAATTCACTAAAATTTATTGTACAGTACTTAATAAATTACAAGAATGTAAACCAAATCGTATTTAAAAAGAAAAATGTATTAATGATGCTACAGATTAAATGAAATGAAAAATTTAGACTTCTGTATTTGCTTTTTTTAATTCTAATAAACTACATCAGGCTATATTTAATATTTAGTAATTGTTTCCTACAGGTGAGAGACAATGCAAACAATTATTTATTTGATTATGTAGACTTTATTATTAAATTAATAAAGTCTACATAATCAATTAATGTATCCCTGTATCTACACAATCAGTTAATGTATAATCAATTAATTTATTATTATAATTAATAACTTAAAAAAGCAAAATTTAGGCTTAGATTTTTTATTTTAATTTACTATGTTGCAATTTTATTAATAAAGAAATATGAATATTACTATCTAAGAACTGTATATTTATTGAGCAATAATATGAATAATACATTTCTTAGTAAATTAATAATATAAGAATATAATATAATAAGAAATATATTATTAGTGCTATAAAATATGAGTAATATGAGTATTTCCCTTACTTCTTAATGTGAATAATACATATCCTAGTAATTTATTCTAATACACAGAATTAGTGGGAATAGCTATCACTAAATTCGACTCTCTTTCTTTCACCTATCGCCATCTGTTGATTAATAATTAAAGTAGTTTATTAATAAAATTCTGTGTTATTTATGATTCCAGTAAGAGAGAAAAACTTTTTCTTTGTTGTTATTTTATGTAATTTTCTTTTGCACGATTTAATTCGTTTATTTTAATTGTGGATATAATTATTAGTTGTTCGATGTTTCAGAATTTACAGGTCAGGAAATCAAAAAGTATTTACGTACTAAAAGTAAATGTGAATTTAATTGGTTCTAATGCTGAATCTTAATACTTGATTTTGAATACCGCTGTTATTGTCGGTATTGTCATCAACATAGGAAAGTTACAAAGTAATTACCAGAGTGGCTTCTACTTTACACGAACTTCCTGTCAACTGCGATTTCTAACCAAGAATCGATCGAATTAATGAAAATACAGTATTACAAAAATTTTTTATATTATAGCACTGCATTATTTAATACTTTAATTATCGATTATACTGAATCTTAAAGTAAAACATATTGTATATAAATGCTTTCTTTATGTAATTAAAAAAATTGCAATTAAATTTCAAAAAAAGGCTTTATTCTGTTTAACTAGGTCCGATGACTAAAGTTTGACACTGCCTTAAATTTCTATTTTATTTCTTTGGTTCAATTTTAGGGCGTTTGTACCAAAAGCTATACCAGAAGATGCTGATTTATATATATGTTACCACTAAAGCTCGAAAGTCGTTAATGTGTACATTACCTAGCTAATCTGCATATTAACTAGGGTGATCCGTTAAAGTTGCTAAAATTGTGCTATTTCTCAAATTACCTAGGTAATGTGCAGATTATCTAGGTAATGTGCAGATTATCTAGGTAATGTGCAGATTATCTAGGTAATCTGCAAATTACCTACTAGGCACTCGGTAAAGTGAAAATAAGATCTTTGCTGGAACAACAGCAACGTTTCTGTACGTTTAAATTAACATAATGTTCTTTATTTAATTTTCGATATCTAAAGAATCAAGTTGATACAATCAAACAATAAACAAATTAGTTGATTAAATCAATCATCAATCAATTAAAAAACACAAAAAATCAAGCGGTTTAAAATATTAATACAATTAGGGAAATTATTATATAGATCAGTGTTTTTCAACCTTCTTGAATATGCGACCCCTTTACAAGTTAAAAAATTCTGGCGACCCCCCAGGGCCATATTAAAACTATATCAGTGATTTTAGAAACTACGTATTTAATTTTCTTTCTGTTGAGACCTAAATATCAATCGAAAACCAATTGTACTTTAAAATAAAACCGCAAAGCCTTCTCACTGAAATTGTAGTTTTATTTATTGTAGTGTAGGACCTACAAACACTTGTCTTTTTCTTTTACCCGCGACCCCCGTGTAAGGCTTTGCGACCCCCTTGGGGGTCGCGACCCACAAGTTGACAAACACTGATATAGATAACCACCTATGGAATTTCGAGACTTTGAGTATCTATCTGAACTGAGGGGACCGAGACAACTTCAACGATATCCTACTTTTGGACCAGAGACGAAAAATAATAAAGTTATCATACTTTTTCTGGTGATCGCATGATATAATTGTGCAGTTAATGTTACCTATGATGAGTAAAATGGCGGCTCGTCTCTGATTCCAGCAAAGAGAAGAAAGAAAACAGTGGGGACGCACGTTCAAACCTAACCTAACCGATTCTAATAATTTGGTTGGTAATAATTATGGTAATTTATTAAAATAGGTTAGGTTAGGTTTGAACGTGCGTCCCCACTGTTTTCTTTCTTCTCTTTGCTGGAATCAGAGACGAGCCGCCGTTTTACTCACCATAGGTAACATTAACCAATTGTGCTTACTTATTAGTGCAGTCTAAAGATGGGTGACACTGAATTTCATAGCAATTGGTTTTTGCGACAAGCACATCTATTTGTGGTACATTTATTTGTGACAAAGATCTTATTTTCACTTTACCGAGTGCCTAGTAGGTAATGTCCCGATTACCTAGATACTCTGCACATTATCTAGGTAATTTGAGAAATGGAACAATTTTCACAACATTAACGGATCACCTTAGTTAATCTGCATATTAGCTAGGTAATGTACACATTAACGACTTTCGAGCTTTAGCAGTAACATATATATAAATAAACGTCTATTCCTAATAATAAAGTAAAATAACATTACTGATGGATGCTAGTCCTATCTTCACTGCTTGCCATGTTCAATCACCAGGAATAACTATTTCCATTGAAAAAAGACACACACAAAAAAAAAGTCTATTTCGTTCGTTAGTGCCTATTCAAGTATTTCTGCGAAAGATAGTATCATTACGCCACCCATAGTTTGAGAAATGCTAACCTAATATATACGTACAATAGAGT
Source organism: Centruroides sculpturatus (assembly GCF_000671375.1). NCBI lineage: Eukaryota > Metazoa > Arthropoda > Arachnida > Scorpiones > Buthidae > Centruroides > Centruroides sculpturatus. The sequence goes on along the minus strand of NW_019384649.1, from coordinate 281,155 downwards.
AAGGAAGATCCTTCTACTTTGGGACACTTTTCTTTAAATCTCCATAATTTAAGTTGTAATTGATCTTTAGCTATGACTATTGAATATTTCTATTAGTACAGTAATTGATAACATCACTATATATGGTGCAGCACGTGACCCTATGCTATTTTATTTATGAGAAAATGTCAAATAATTACTTACAGATATTTGTCCCGCGGTACAATCATGGATTGTATTTGGGGACACCAATGTTTATACCTTGGGACACGAACCAAATCTAGCGTTTTTGTAAATGTTAACTTCCGCCAGATGAAAAAAAAAAATAGTTTATCCAAGTGTTGTCGTTTATAACAATATTGGCTCTATCAGTTAACAAAAATGTTTCATATGCTGGAAATGCAGGTAAGTATAAAGTTTAAATGTTCTGTAGAAGGCATTTAAAAGATTGAAAACCAAAGATAATCTCATTTTTGTATTAAAAAAACCAATAGTCATTACAAATATAGGTCACAATCTTACTACTTACTAATTTTTTTTAGAATTAATATTGCATTTTTGACAGTAATTTTCAAAAAAGGTGCAATCTTCGTGCACCCAGAATCGACAGGTAACGCATTGAATCCGGTCTTCTTGTGCTCGAAGTAGTAAAATAATTTTCACCGCACCCCACACAATTATTTTCGTCTTGAACTTCATCACATGAATTGTCATTCTCTAAGATCACAGAAGTTTCATCCTCAAAGCTACTAACTTCAACTTTTTTCTTCTTAAAAACTCGCTTTTTAACAGTCCCAAGGTACAATTTTCTCTTGTTTATAACAAAATATGGTTATAATTTTTGAATTACAGAAATTCAATGTTATTTGTTAAAATAAGTTAAGAATGTAGTTATCAACTAACTGTACCTTAATTAAATTACTCACCTCAAAATATTTCGATTAAAACCAAGACCCAAATGGATTGCAAAAAAACAAACACCGATAAAAATCACGACGTGTCACAGCGGTGAAACGAGTCAAAATGGCCAACTTTACCTCATGCATTCTGAATGTTGTAATGAAATAGCTATTAGATATCGCTACTTACTACTTCCCAATGTATTATTTTTCAAATGACGAGCTTGTCCCGAAGTACAAGGTGTCCCAAAGTACAAGGATCTCCCGTACATACATATACCATAGAATCTACTTATTCTATCTCAAATCTTATCATAAATTGTCTAATGTAAGAACTAGCAACTCTCAAACATATTAAAATATGCTAATAATTTTGCTTATTGTAATTGGGTATTCGGTTAATGTTATCATTATTTCCAAGTAAATAGGCATTTTAAAGTTGTCTTTTTCCATTATTATCCTCGACAACAATTAGGGTTGCTAGACGTCCCTGTTTTCAGGGATTGTCCCAGTTTGGAACACCTCGTCCCCATTGGAAAATTTTTCTCGATGTGTCTCGATTTGTTCATTTCTATAAGCATTACTCCGATTTTTATTTTAAAATGTCTAATAAGAATGGTGTCGTGCATTGCTAACACCTACCATCGATCCATCAATTTTCATAATTCGATATCCATCAATTTTTATCATAATGTCCCGATTTCTGCTTTGAACTTAAAGCAATCCTATGTATTATGCAATTATTATCACTTACCGTTACCAGTTTTAATTGGCGTTTTAAACGATTAACGCTTATCTTTAATCGTTATTTGCTCACATTACAATAGTTTAAGTTGCTGGCATTTTTACTTCAATTATGCGCTAGTTGTTATTAAAACCACAGTTAGTTAACCGACTATTTTTTCCTAACCGGTTACAGCATTAAATTTAATATTTTGAAAAGGAATAATTTTCGAATTCAAATTCAAAGCTGTTTACAGTTGAAATTTGTCAGCCAATCCAAAGCATAATGTCAATTTCCGAATGTTAAATGGACGGGAAAATCGGTTAAAAATCATTTAACTATGCATACTGGAATCAAATTTAACAAATTTCATTTGTAATTTAAATTTTAAAGTTCATTAGCATTCGGCCGTTAAACTAATTAACTTCATAATGTTTAGTAATAATTCCCTATTTCAGTAATGTCTAACGTTACGCCGCCCTTTTTCGAAACTACAGGATCTCTGTTCATGCAGCTTCTGATTTCTGATTCCCTGTTCCCTATTGATCACCAACGTAATCATTTTAAGGGAGTAAAAATTGCTTCGTGGGACCTATATTTTGTAACATCTCGTGTACATATTACGAGGGGATTTTTAATACGTGTCTTACGAGCGATTTGACAGGATCACAAAATTTACACAACTTAGGCGGGAAAACATTTCATGCGGACATTTTAACCGGGTTTTACTGTATAATGTCATTTTGAGAGCCCTGGTAAATGTCAGGTTCGTATTACATTTAAAACGTCCCTACACACTGTTTTTTGGACACACCTTTAATTTCAAGATCTTCATCCACAGGATTCTCACCTAACATGGAAACAAATTGTTCCTGGAAATCTGTCAACAGATGCTCATTCCCTGATGGTACGGCAATACACTTTAACATGCACTTCCTTTACGACTTTTATCCTGCCGTAAATGTAAGCGTACATTATAGATGGCAATGAGGTCTACTTGTTGAGTTTGTTTCCTTGTATTTTTATTCTCCGAGCGGAAAATGAGACTTCTAGACATATCGGCGGGACAAATAGGACAACGCGGGACGCCGGTCATCTTTTCTTAACTGAATTAGGTAGACTATATTTGATACTCAAATATTAAATATTTATAAAATTAATACAGTTTTTGTTATATAAAAGTTATACAAATTATTATGAACAAACTAGTATACGTAATGATTGGAGTTGCCATAGGTTTGGAACAGCAATCGCGGACATTTATCCTAATTACAGATAAAAATTCCAGGACATCTATACCACTTATGACTTTAGAAAAAAGAACGAAACAAAATTATTGTGACATCGTCACAATACCGGGCTGGAATTTTTATTCATATTTTTAATTTAAAATATCTACTCCAATGTGTTGCCCCTGTAAATCATACTTTTCCTGACAACCACAGGGTCATGCCGGTCATCTATGCAATTTCGTTCTAGGGTTTTGTTTTGTTAAGTTATGGTAACGCAACACTTGGGCGATCTACCAAGGGGGAATTCGTTCTGGGATGTCTTTTTAAGGGTAACTGGCCCCTATTCAAGCTTTACAGATGTGGAGAAAACCCGGAAAACTCCAAGTGGCAAATCCGTCCTGGCGAGCTCCCCACATCCGAGCTCCTGGTGTTCAGGAGATGGAACCGCTTGGCCACTGGTGGGCCTCCGTTCTAGGAAAAATTTTTGGATTTAAATTAAGTGATTACCGGTTTAGACCAGTAATCACTTAATTTAATCGGGAAGTCTCCTGATCTTCGTTCTAGAGATTAAGGAAAGACAGACAACAGACGGACGACAGTGGGAATTTATAGGTCTACAATTTTTTTCAAATTCCAATAAAATTTAGTGTTACGAAGATATGATTTAATCCTTTCAAATAATATAAGGTTTCCTATAAAAGTGTAAAATGAAAACATCAAAATGAAATTTCAAAATACAGGTTACAGAAAAAAGAATTTTCTTTAATTTACATATCAAAGAAAAATAATCAGGCATATTATGTAAATGATAAAAATAATTGTTTGTTTGTTTTATTGTTTTAGAGCTGTTGTGTTGTATTTTTACTGGGTAATACTTTTCTTAAAAACTATAAATATTTATTAGAATTTATATGGTCATAAAAGTCACTACAAGAATATTTAAAATTTAGTTTCACGATTATTAAGCATTTTACTACTTGTATTTGAAGCCAATACTTTTTTTGACGAAAGAATACTGTTCATAATAGAAACATTATTTTCTAATGGAGCTGATGTTCCTGATAAACGTCAAATTCGACTAAAGACGTTTTTGCGCTGCTATTGAAGCAAGAACAACGTTGCCGATTGAAAAAAAAAATTATATTGACGTTCTGTAAATTTGTGCTAGACTACTTAAAGGTAATTTCACAAATACATTTTTAAGTATAATAAAATATTATCTGTAATAAAAAGAAGAGTTACTTCTATTATTTTACTATATTGAATCCAGGACCGTTCCGAAAAATTTTGGCGCCTGAGGCAAGCCAAAGAACAGCGCCAACATACTTTTACTTTTATAAACATGATGACGCCTTTTTAGTGTTTCTGTCAATTTTATGCTGAGGAAATTGCCTTTCTACTTTATTTGATTGAATCTTTGTGACAAATATTCAATATTAAACTTTCGTTGTATACATTTTGATACATGCTTCTTGTCCTTAGTTACTTTTATATTATTTGGACAAAGGCACTTTGTCCATTTTGGACTTTCTTGTGAACTAAGACTTGTTATATCGAGGGAAGGAAATCATACATTTTCAATTTAAAACATTTTTAATATATTGGGTTAACACAGGATTGTTACACTAAAGGTGTTTTAATTTGAAATTGTATGATTTTTTTTCCCTGGGTAGCCTATAACAAGTCCTAGTTCACAAGAAAGTTCAAAGTGGACAAAGGCATAATATATTCAACAATAAAATTATCGTCGAAATTATAAATAATTTATTTTTCTTTGTTTCTTTCCTACAAAAGATCCAGGACTATTTATTATTTCCGGACACAATTCTGGACGTTATTTTTTTTTTCACGACTGTCCGAATCAAATCCGAGCATATAACTTTAATGATATACACTTTATAAACTAATATTACATTTATCTCACAGAAACATTTTAAAATAAAAATTGTTATTGTGTATAGATACAAAGACTGAAATGGAAATTTTTAAGAAAGGACTTCCGAGTGAATAAAATCACTGAATACTGGTCGTGGGTTCGCGCCAGGCCAAAGGGTTGGCCACGTGGAGTTTTCCGGATTTTTTTTCAAGTGTTTAACAATCAAATAGAGATCAGTTTTCCTTAGAAAGTTTCCCGGGAGGCATACATTCTTGGAGATGCTTCATTCTGTCAATCTAATACAGTTTTTTCTTCTTTTTATGTATATAAAAGCTCTTTGTAGCATTTTGTCAAAAGACTAGTATTATATAAGTATTATATAAAATTCAGTTACATGTATTTCTAGATACTTTGCTTATATATATGAAAATGCTATGTACGTGTTTTAACGAAAAAAATCTTCAAAGAAGTTAAAATTAGTAGGATTGAAATATATAATATGTATCTTAGACCTTATAAATTTTAGAATATTTAAATTCAAAAAGCATAAAATATACCAATCGATATTTTCGTTTTTAAACTCGAATTTAACTTTAAAGATGGTTTTTACACAATATTTTGATACTCGCAAATCACTTTTCGTATGTCAAATTTGGATTTTCCTACGTTTTCAATCAGCAAATAAAACTTTCAATGTATGTTGTTCTGGTTTCTGCCAATTTTGGATTCGATAACATCAAAATCATTTGTGAAAATAAATTTTTATTCCCTATTTTCTGTTTAATCTATGGTTTTAATGTTTTAAATAACGTCTTTTTATCGTAAAATACTCACTGTAAAAAGTTAAAACACTTTATAATTTTTTGTTTTACGAGTCTTTAAGATTTACTTGAATATAAATAATAAGTAGCATAAGAATTTTTAAGAAAAGAATATTATAATTAAACTAATTGCTTCTAGTTAAGTTAACTAATCTAATACTGATTAATTGTTATTAAATTAATTAAGGTAGGTTAATTAAATATGTCAATGAAACTAATTAATTGAATGCCATAATAAATATTGCAAAAATATTGAAATTTTTTTTATTACGAGTGAAGTTCTTCCTTTCTGATAAGTACGAAATAAGTCTTTGAATGAATCGACAGACAATAATCATACTTTGTTAATTATTATCAAAAATAAATGTAACAAAATAATCGAATTTATAATGAAATAAAACTATATTGATTCATATGATTAAAAAAATCCCTTATGCCGGGACAACGTCCGCTGGGGCAAACGAGTCATTTGCCACCACTGGATTAGGCCTTAAGTTTTCATGTAGGCTGATTTATTTCANATAAGACTTGTTTAAATAAAACATTTTGTAAAAGTGCAAGAATAATTGCTTTTATATGGTCCTGAAAAAAAAACCTGGTGAAACCAGGTTGAAAAAAGTAAAAATCAGCAAAAGCATCCAAGTAAAGGAAACTTTTGAAAGTTGTGGCATAAAAATACTGGAAGCAGATTTGACTTTATTCACATGTTGAGTCTTATGACTCAATATTCACATTGAGTTATAAGTCACATTGAGTCACAATATATGTGCACTTTATTCACATGTTGAGTCTTATGACTCAACATGTGAATAAAGTGCACACAGACTACAACTACAGTAAATTTTGAATGAAGCAATGTTGCCATGATAATAAATAGGAAAAATAAACATTGGCACAGAAAAAGATTTCAAGCTCTACTTTGTGCCTAAATGAGACTTTTCTGCACAGGGATCAATGGAATATTGCATTGGGTATTGGAAATCTGGCAAAAAAATCCATTTGCCTGAAGCCTTCAGTGTACAATTTGTCTTATAACACTCCTGTTGAGGGCTAGTTCTTGAATATCACTTCTTAGTTGATGTCCAGTATCTGTTTTTGAAATATGACCCAAAGCCTGGTTATGATGCTCTGCAGCACATTCTGAATCCTGGACACATCTGTCTGCAGCTGACCTGCTTCTAGCCTTCCAATAATTTTTTTTTTCATAAGATTATCTATATAGTGTCTTTTTGGCATTACCACTCTCAGTATCATAAAGCAAAACAGTAACAAACTGTTTTTAATGGTTAAACTGCAACAGAAACAATGCTATGCTACTGTATATTTATAAAGCCTATGTATTTTGCATAAACTTAGGCTCTTTAATGGAACATTTGACTATATTCCAGGTATTTTTGTTGTCTGCAACATTCACAAATTTCTTCTTTTTATATTATAGTTTTTGTTCTGTCTATGAATTAGACAATTATGCTTATTTGTGGACAAAATTGTAATCATAAGTTGATTTATCAAAAACATTTGTAATTTAGATTATATTCTCAGAGTAAGAATGGAACAGAACATATCTTTTAAAAAATTCTATAATCCTGTAATTGTATGAACTTTTAATTAAATATAGAATTACTAAAACATTTTATATTAAAAACATTTAGAAAAAGTTTGTTATAAATATTCTAAATATTATAGTTACATGCTTATGTAAAACATCTCATATATAATTACTATTAACAAAATATATATATCAATTATTAACAGAACCAAAACAATGGTTCTCATGAGGCATTAGTGCATTAGATACTTCGTTACCTAAATTTCTTCACATTATGACAAAGCTTTTATGAACAAACCTGATCCATAATGGTTTTAGCAGCATACATGAAAAATGGTAAAAAGCTTTGTCCTAAGTTATCTTTTAAAATCTCAAAAATCCCGAACGAATTTAAATCTAAATAAATCCTCATGATGAACAAATTCCTTATTACATAAGCATCTTAAAATACTGTCAGATACAGCAGACCAGTGGCGTGCCATGACATTTGATGACAGGGAAGGTGTGTTTCTGTAAGAAGCCGATTTCCACACGCAATCAGTTAATTGCACGTCGGGGTCCTTTTGTGTTCATTTGTTCGATATGCCAGTAAAAACCATAGACTTCTCTAAATATATATTTAATAGATTATCTGACGTACTTAATAAATAAACAAGCTCAATATAATTATTAATATAATATCAACCTCTGTTATTAGATTCAATAAATTCCCTATGCCCTCTAAATGCCAGTTTTTACTTTGATAAAAAACATATGACATCTATTAATTTAGATATAATATATCTATTAGCCGTAACTATCGTTATAAATTTCAATGGCCCACCAGTGGTCAAGCGATCTTCGTACCCTGAACACTGAGAGTTCGTTCGTGGGTCCGCACCTCGCTCGGACCGGCTGGCCACGTGGAATTTTCCGGGTTTTTTCCACGTCTGTAACGCCTAAATAGGGGCCAGTTTTCCTTAAAAGACCTCCTGGAAGGCATCTCCCCCTAGGCAGATCACCCAAGTGTTGCGTTGCCATAACTTAACAAACAACAACATAAATTTCAATATTTATTTTATATTATTTACTAATGTTAAATTATATTTTGCTTTGATTTCCAAATTGCTTCAATTTTACGAAAGAATGGATGTGACATTTACGATTTTCGTGTCTTTTGCCAGCGTTACTCAAATTATTTAAATCGTCAAAGTCATTCTTATTCCACACACTAATTTCATTCGAATATAGTAGGCAAGGCCAATAAAACAATTTTTGCATTTTTATGCATCCACAAAGCCATTTTGTGTCTTCATAAATTTTATCGTGAAAATGTCGAACAAAGTTTTTTGTTTAAGTATTTATATTTAACCCCTTTTTGCCTACTTTTTATTTTAAAATCTGTAATTAAACATAAAAAATACTTAAAACTGAAAGAAACGAAAGAAATGCGTTAATTTTGAAGAAAAAGCTTCAAAGTTTAACTTCCTTGTCTCGCCTTTGCGAAATTTGACACGAGTCATTGTGTTTACAGCTGGATGACCTTGAGAACATCTGGTGTTGGATTTCCGGGGGAATTCTCATACACGTCTCGGGAGGACAAGGGTGAATACAAGCTGGCGGTATATTTTTTAAAAAAAATTTTATTGCGATTTCCGACCCCCCCGATTTAATTAAACTTATAAAATATATAAATGAAAAAAGAGTCGTTTTTGACATCAGAAACTAGCTTTAAATAACTTTACCGAAGTAAAATCCGTGCACTATAACTATAGAACGATTAATTAAATTTGATTTAAAAAATCCCATTAAAAAACAATTAAGCGTTAATCGTGCGTCATTAAAGGTAAATTAAAATCGCAATAAAATTTTTTCGCGTGGGAAAAATTTTTGAAAAAATTTGGAGACAAAAAACATTCCAAAAATTGAAAAAAAAAATTTCCAGGAGGGTCCACAAGACCGGTTTTTCGTAACGCTATGGAACCTGCTCGAGTCAGACTCGAGCGTTAATCTAAAATAACGAAAATAACAAGTTTTTGTGATCTTGAAATAATTGGATGCGAAATCAAACAAAAGCGTTTATTAGAGAACGAAAAGTATTTACAGAGACAATTTGTATTTTTTTAATACTATTATTCTGGTCGCATTTAATCATTCATCAAACTAACTTTGTATAAAGATGATTAATTTAGAAGTTTTCAACTTGATGCCAGGCTAACTGTGGAGAGAACATCTTCCCGAAGCATTCTTAAATTGATTAAAATTCCTTTCTTTTGCAGCTGCGCTATGCACACGTTTAATTCAATGTAATTCGAATGAATCCATGTTGTTTGCTTGTAGAAAATTTTTAAAGTCCATTCCATCGAACTCTCCAAATGCTTCTTAATCATAGAAGTTCAGGATCAGGATTCGTAATCTGGAAACGACAAACAATGCTTAACTACATTTATTTAAATTTTTTAAATTTCCTAACAATAATTCCACTTACCATTTCATAATGTGTATCCTTTAACATTTCAGAAATCTTTCGTCTTCTTTGTCTTTTCGTGTTCTTCGCCTTCATCAGGTAGTCAACGAATTTAGATAACAAAATAAACAATGGACACAATTATGGAAAGCCGAAATTCGGGTGGACACAATTAGAAATTAAAATTAGAAGATCACAATCAAAATAAAGTCAAAGTTCGAGAGGACGCAATTGGAAGTCAAAATTGGTGAAGCCACAATCGAGTTAAAATCAATATTCGAGACGTCACAATCGGGATATGGTTAAAACTAAAGTCAAAATAGGGATATCGTCAAAAGTAAGGAGGTCACAATTGAGTTAAAATGCCATAATCGAAATAAAGTCAAAATCGAGATAAAGACAAATTTGAAAAAGTCACAATCGGAAAGTCTAAAATAATTAGAAGTGCTCAAGCCATTTTTCTAAACGAGATGTAATTTCATTAATGAAAAAATATTTTTTCAAATTTAAAAATTTCTTTTTTGTATTATTTTAATTCTTTTAACTTTTATTAAAGTTTTTTTTATTTTTGACCTCAAATCTTTTTTGTTATTTTTACAGTTTAAATTCTTTTTGGATGTTTTGAAATGCAGAAAGTTAAGAAAACAGTATATGTACAATGCATAGAGATGAAAATCTCTAAATTTCTTCTAAAATCTGTGAAAATAAAATGAAAATAATCAATATTTTTATCTGAAATATTCAATTATTTAAATAATTATTAAATCAGTAAGTTTATTTCCTTCTGAAAACAATTATATACGAATCAAACGAAAATTATTCAGTGCATAATTGTTAATTCGCTACTATTGTGTCATTTATTATGATTCAAATATATTATTATTAATTTGATTACTTTATAATTATCATGCACTCATATTAACATAAACTTGCTGAATATTTTAATCTCTACTCCAATTTACTGCTGTTGCTTTCCTATGTTACGAGACTACTACACTCCCAGAATATATTTTTGTCGATACTTGGACAAGAATTTACATACACTGTATATATAATTCTAATGCCCTAAAAGCCTAGCCTAGTCTATCTATATGTAAAATCTCAATCTTACAAAGAACATGATGTGTCTCCACGTTAAACGTTTCCTGTTCTATTATCTGGCCATTGTGTGTTGGTGGTACATCGGGGATAGAAATGGCGTTTAATTTATAAGTTGAGAGTAGAAAATCTAAGTGTTGAGTGTAAAATACAAAAATATTCCGATTAAACACTTACCCGAGACGAACTCGGACGAAATCAAGCAGATAAATCCTATACTTGATTCAATGATGGAGAAAAAGAGATCCTTATTCAAACTGAACGTATTCAGTTTCTCCAGTCTTCATGTTTTTCCACACTTTTTGCGCTGATCTGGAATGTGAGAAACAAGTTTAATTATGTAATGAAAACCTATATCTGAATTTGAATTTTATCAAAACATATTGAGAGTGCAATATCGAGGTTCGGCTGTATTTATATTGATTGATTGCAAATATTACATTATATCAAATTGAGAATCAAAAAATGTTATATTTATTCATTCTGAATAATATTCTTTCAGTGATATTTTAAATTCAATTTTACTGTTCTAAAAACTTTATAATTATCGGGCTGCAATTTGAAAAAATTGTACTATAAATTTCCATTATTAAAAATTGCAGCTCAGCATTGTGACGATGTCAAATAAATAATTGCTCGTTATTATTATTTTCATTTGTAGCTTATCTTTCATTGGATTAGAAATAAAACTAGTTTGGCAAATCTCGATGTAGTGCCAAAAATATAGGAAAGTTATGCCATTCTCATAAAATTACGAAGTTTTCAAGCTCAAATCTCTGCATACGTCTTAATACTGTGTATAATTGTTGCTGTTTGAGGTACTTCGGTTTAGCATTACACTGGATTCAGTGAGAATTGTAAAGGCGAACGAATGACCGAGCTAAACCGAACTTTGTTTGTACTCACATATACAGAAACTTACCTCTTGACTGGTTTCCATGCTGCCTTGAAGAAAGATCCGGCTTTTTTCAATGCCTTTTTATCTCTAATAGCACATCCAATAGTATATCCAATAGCATATCCAATATTATATCCAAAACTATTTTCCGTGCTATCCTCTTGCTTTCTGAAGTCTTTATCCATTTTAATCTTTGTTGGGGGAACCATAATGCTATTATTCAATCCATGGTCCTCCTTATCTTCAACCAATCGCTCACTAAAAGTGGAAAGAAAGAATTTACAATGCAATAGCTATTTGTAAAAGTAATAGAGAAATTATAATACATTACAGTACTTGGAAAACATTTTATTTAACCTTTCCCAAAATTTTCCATGAAATAAGCAAATTATTAGCTCTATACTAATATACTAATTACATGGGATATACTAATATACTATACTAATAATGCATTTTTTCATACTTTCTGTTATCCGACCAACCCCAGTCCCCAATTGAGTCGGATAATCGATGCTCTACTGTATATATATATGTGTGGACTTGTGATAATGAGGGAAGAGAAACACACAATTTTTTCCAATTAAAATATTTTTACTGTAACGTAATCATATATGCCACTACAATCGAGCATTTCGGCCCAATGTTCCTCCTCAGTAGACGTTTATATTTTAACATAGCTATATGTTTCTTTCAAAATTTTCGGAATAGATCATTAAAATGCTATTTTTTAAATTCTCCCAGCTAAACTCTTTCGAAATATTTTCCTGTTTATTACAACAGAACGTCATTCTATTAAACATGACTTATTCATTAAACGAATTACCAACGCTGATCCCAGGGAGTAATTATCCAGCTCACACCACCTCACTCTACAGCTGTATGGATATATTAAATGTAAACATAAAAAGGTAACGTCTACTGAGGAGGAACATTGGGCCGAAATGCTCGATTGTAGTGGCATATAAAATTACGTTACAGTAAATATATTTTAATTGGAAATTGTGTGTTTCTCTTCCCTCATTATAACAAATCCTAGAACTGAAGACCGTCCAAAGTAGAGAAAAGTATAAGTAATTAATAAGAACAAGAAGCACGTATCAACATAATATAACTGTATTAAATATAAACAGAAATATAATTTACCTGTTAAAACAATCACATGAAGTCTGGTAAAATGGCTGAATCTTCTCCAAAGCCTGTTTATAAGCAGGATTAATATGATTTTCCAAGATGGATTTTCCAAATCCACTCTGTGCGGGTTCATCCTGCTCCAAGAGGCCTTTTTTCTTGCCGCAAAATCTAAAATGATCCAAATTGTTTGGATTCACGAATCCCGCACATCCATCAAATCTCGCCCTGAATATGGAAAGAGAAAATTCATATAACACAATAAATGTTAAATACCGAAACCTTTCTTCTAATTTTAAAATCGAATACTGTATACAAAAATTTGCCATTGAATACTTTTATAAACGTTTAGAGAAATTATTATACTCTAAAGAAACTTTTCTTTTAATGTCTAACAAAATTTCTTACTAAACTGTAAGCTAAACAAAACATTGTTTTAAGACCTCGTAAAATTATAGACTATTAATTTGGGTGAAGGGAAGGGGATTTTATAAATTAAGCTTAAATCTTCAACAAGAATAAATCAACTCTTGTTATCTTATCAATATTATAAAACAAGATATATTAAAATTTAGCAATTTATAAATCATATCTATTAACTACTAATTTATTAATTTATGACAATAGATAAGTAAATTCATCTATTATATGTAGTGAATCGAAGAGCTACGGATAATTCATACACTTGTAAAGGGAAAGCTAAAAAAAGGATATAGGGCTAATTACAAAATTACAAATAAGTCTATTAAATTAGGTTCATAGAGTTAAAAACGTATTCTGTTTACTCTTCTAAGCAACAGTAAATATAAAAGCCCCACGAGACCTTAAACTTTAAGCTGTTGAACTCACATGCAAATCCAACCCTTTCTTGCTAACACCAAAGTAATTATAAATACAGCAAGACACAAAAATGTTTGCTTAAAAACTACATTCAGAAAGATCGAAGAGTCGAAATCTTTAAATTAAATTAAATATCATTTACACCGAGCAATTTCTTTTTAAAGCCATTAATTTTTCGAATGAATTTCTTATTTGCATAAATAACAATAAAATGTGAAAAATATCTTACCCCAAGGGTGAAGGCAAGGGTCGATAATCGCCAGAATCAAAAAACATTTTTCAATCACTCGATAAGCGCACTCTTCGCAATAAAAGAGCAAAACAATGAAAGATCAATTGTTGAGTTTCTTTGTTACGCGTTAATTGAAGAAGATAGAAATTTTAATGATTAATTTTTGGTTTTATTTTATTTTTATTATTTTTTTAAATTTTTGAATCTGTCCCTGTGTAATAATGATTAAATTGATAACATTTTAGATATTTTTATATATTTCGATTTTTTAACCAAATGTTCGAACCGTTTTAAATTCGAATTTGTTATTGCATATTGGTTCGATTATAGAACGATTGTAAACGTTCCAGAAAATTGATCAAATTGAAAACAGTTCGTTTGATTCTCAGCAATTCTCAGCGGTAGGTGTTATACTGATATAAGAGCAGTGACGTGCCGTGACATTTGATGATAGGAAGCTGTGTTTCTGTAAGAAGCTGACATTCAGGGGCAATCAGTTAATTGCGCGTCAGTAATGGTCTAGGGTCCTTTCGTATCGTTTATTCGATAAGCCAGTAAAAACCGCAGACTTCTCTAAATGTATTTTTAATATCACAATTACATTCCGAATAGCTAGCCACGATATAAAGGCTACAATTAAAAACAAAATAATAAAAACTTACTCGGTGAAATAAAATGTGTGGTGGATGTACAGTACAGTACATACCTAGTACAAAATATTCTTCAATTGTACGAATATACTTTTAAAGAAAATTATAATTAAATATAGCTTTGTAAAGAAACGTACAGTACATAAAAATAACAAAATATTCTTTACTTTTTAAATCTTAAAACAATCCACTTAGTCAAATAGCTCCCTACGAGTGGCTAATGGATGGAATCAGAGACGGTTGCAGTGCATGCATACACGCGGACTGCCAAATCCCCAGGGTGCCGATACCGGTCAATGCCAAATACCTCTTTTGTCGCATCACTAATATATCTCAAAGAACGCGACAGGGTTGTTGGAAATTTTAAACGTTTCTCACCATAGCTGTAAAAATCTAAATATGTTAAACTTGAAAGTCATTTGTTTTCTAACTAATTCGTTTTAGGACCAGGTGTCCACGGAAATTTCCAAAATTTACAACTTTTTGGTCACTCTCGTCGAACTGGACAAATTTCTGTCTTTATTTCATCTAATATTACAAAGAAATCAGTCCCCACTGTACGCGGCTAGAGATTGGTTTGGTTAAGCTTTTGTTTAGGTAAAATTCCGGCTCTCAGCAGGATTTTATTTATGTCTCCAATTCCCTAATCTCTTAATTATTTAAGTGCTTCGTAAGTAGAAATAAGTCGAAACCGGTTACTTTGTACTCGAATATTTGTAGTCGTGGAAAAAAAGTGGAAAGACAAATTTTTATGACAAACGTATACATAAATCGTAAATTTAAGAAATATAAATTCTAGGGCTTCTTCTGTACCTCGTGCATCTTTCACATTTATTAAACTTAGTTGTAAACGACGCTGTCAAAGTAACAGTTAATTTTTTATCATTATACAAGAATTGTACACGTTTTTTTCTGTATCCCCTTAAAGATAGGACATACGAAATCGGTAATATCACTGGTTTAACATTGAAATCCGTGAGTAATATAAAATCAGAGAGCGGAATAAAAATATCAAATATTTTAATGAATTTTTTTAAAACTCCTGTCAACTATACAGAACTATCATAAAAACATACCAGTAAATTCCTATCGGTTGGGTTAAATTATAAATCTATTCGCGATTCACATAATACTAGGCGAGGGCGGCCAAATATCTAGCAGTCAGGCGGCTAACAGCCCAGAACCGGTCCTGGATAGAATTGAATGCGGTATACGTGTAGCATCCACCCGAAGTCCTAGGCTTCCACCGGCTAAACCGGATGAGATTGGTGCTCTATAAAGCTCATGCGCGAATCTGGCTTTTTGGATGCTGATGATACAGCGCTTCCACTCTGTCACTAATATTCGAATATACAATAGCAATCTTATTTTTTTTCACGTGTAGTATAGAAATTTGTAATAAGATACATAATGCGGTTATAATAAAATATTGTGCGATTATTTTCATATAATTAAAATTAATATGTATTTATTTTTTAGAAAATACAAGGGAAGCGGCGCATCCACCGCTTCCAATGATGGCACGCCACTGTGATATACCAAATGTTAAAGAGACCTCTGATGTCCCAGTCTAGCAATTAAATCCTAGTTAAACGGCTTATTTCGAGGCTATAATAAGAATGATATAATTAACGAATTTGACCTAAAGATACACAGTTGGGTCGCCATCATGTATTAAAATTTGGAAGGAAAGATCGATCCGGAAGGGAACTCGAATTCACAACTTTAATTAACATGCAAATCCTTGTTCATTCTCTACGTAGACCTTCATTCGGTATACTCTTCCAGACATTGTTCAGTATATACAGTAAGTATATAATGTAGATTTTGTAATTATTACAAATTAACTATCTCCATGCCCATGTTCGCTGTCCATAGATCTTCCTTGTCAATCTATATTGAAGAGAATTTTGTCGCCTTTTTATTATCGTTTCATAATATTAGATATTATTAACTTATACAGTACATTGTTGAAAATCGAAAACATTTTTTCAGAGTCCGAACAATTGCTCAACCTAGACGTTCTCTAGGTTTTACAGCAGAATCTTGTCCAAAAACTATAGGGGGAAGATGGGAATGAGAGGGACAAGGGATGAAAGGAACAGTCTCTATAACTTGATGCTAAATTACTTATGGAGCTTCGCTATTTTACGGATAGATGACACTAATAGTCCATAGTTTTCACACGTTTGTAGGGTCCAATACATAGCACCAGTGTTTGGAATGCCCGGATGAGCAGAAAACGGATGCAAAAATAAGTTTTTTCATTTCTTACATTTAGGGGTAAAATCCCAAACATAGTCATTGGATAATGTACTTAAATCGGCATAATTACTTGAAACCTCTAGAATATGTTTATTTACTCGGTTTTAAATTATATTTCACTGTCAGAAAGTTATGTTGTAGTTTTGGTTGTTTGAGACCTAGGAGTTGAAAGGGACAGTAAAATAAGGAATGAATAGGACATGTCCCTTTCAACCCCATATTGACATTTTTTGGCATGTTCTAATGTAAATTTTTTAATAGAAAAAAAATGCCTCGAATGTATAAGAAAAAGAAACAGAAAGAACGTGTGACGCCAGAGGTGATTCAAGGGGCAATAATTGAAGTTGTCGAAAAAGAAGCATCAATCAGGAGCAATCAAACATTACATTTCCCATCGATTTCACCTCATATCAGCCGGGATAAATCGCATTTGGCTAAACTCATTTCAAAATATAAAAAAGACAATGTAGTGTATTCACTGCATGTGGTTAACAGGAAAGTTTTTACTACAGAGAAGGAGACAGAATTAACATCGTATTTAATGCAAGCATCATCAATGAGGACAAAATCTAAAAAGCAGCTGTTGCAATATATTCCAGAAGAAACTGAAAGTGAAGGTGAAGGATCTTAAAGCAGCTCTTCCTCAACGTCTGATGCAACATCGAATGAGGAATCTGATATCGAAAACACTCAAACATGTTCAGCCCAATGATTTCGTTTTAGTCAGATTTGCAAAAAAAAAACTTCTGTTGTTTACTTCGTGGGAAAAGTTTTGAAGAAACTGAGTGATGAAGACTTGAAAGTCAAGTTTATGAAAAAAATATTGGAATGTTTCAAGTTTATATTTCCTGAGGAGGATGATATCAGTGATGTCACCGTGGAAAATATAATTTTAAAACTACCCCATCATCCCAAGCAGGAGGAACGTCAAGAGCAATCAAACATTACATTTCCCATCGATTTCACCTCATATCAGCCGGGATAAATTGCGAAAAACATTCTATTGACCAAGAAAGACGGTTTAATTATGTGATAGCCTACTGATTGTTATATTCTTTAGTTATTGTTCTTTGTTTGAAAAAATTTGATATTCTTTGTTTTAAAAATATTGAAAATCTTTAACTGTTCAAAATAATTGTGATGTCACAAAATTCATATTATTAAAACTGTAATTTTTAAAAATTTTATTCTCTAGCCTATCACTTTTCAGTTACAACGAAATTTGAAAATATTGAGATAACGAATTCCAAGTTTTACATTAAAACTCGGGTAGTCCCTTTCATCCCCGTGGGTGTCCCTTTCAATTCAGATGTGGGAATGAAAGGGGTGTACACCTGGAGAGGTCTTTTAAAATATGAACATGTTCAACTACCAATATAATAGGATGAATTCACAATATGGTCAGAATAAAGTAAAGGTCTAATGAATCTTTTGCATTAAAAATAAAACTGATTAGAAGTAAACCTTTTCAGTGAAAAATAAAAATATGAATTTTGTCCCTTTCATCTTCACCCTCCCCTATTTCCAGACATTTCCCCCTCTAATAGTTAAAATTTCGTTCATGGAAACAAAAACTTTTTAGCTTCAGGTATACAAGTAACCCCCGTATAACACGGCACTTCTATAGCACGGATTCAAGCCTGGAGTCCACATTACCTGAAAACAGAAACTCAGAAACAGAACTGAAACATATAGAGTTTTCGTTTCAGTTATGTTTTCGTTTTAACTCGACACCACTAGAAATGCGCCATCTGTTGATCACTTCTATAATTGTCGTAGAGTCAAACATGGACGACGCTACGGATTTTGCCACGATTTCGCTGCAAAAAATGTAAATAATCTTTGAATTATTTACATTTTTTTTTTGTCGTATAGACATCTGTATTTTCTAACTTGTTCGATGAAGAATTCCAAATCTATTTATTTCCTCGTCGTTTTCGCTACACTTTCTGCCATTACGACAATCAAACTACACGTGACTAATGCACGTGACTACGCGTCACAAATCCTTGCGTTTTTATTGGTTGCAGTACGACAGATGCGCGGGACGAAAACGGAAAAGTTAAATAATTTTTAACTCTGCTTTCGGTCTTGTTTCTGTCCAACAGAACGTTCTAAAACCGGAAGTTTCGTCAGTTTGGCTTTCAGTTTTACGATTACGTCGCGGATTCCGGTAATGTGGAGTCCAGGCTTCACTCTAACACGGTTCGAGAATTGGTACCATCCCCGTATAACACGGTACTTTTATAGCACGGATTCACTCTGACACGGAATTGGACACGGAATTCGAGAATTGGTACCATCCCCGTATAACACGGTACTTTTATAGCACGGATTCACTCTGACACAGTTCGAGAAATGGGTAAACCCTAGTACAACATGAAATGTAATAAATTTTTACATACATAAGTACTAATAGTTCACAAAAATTATTATTTTCGTGAACTATTAGTACTTCAGTATTTAAATTTTCTTTTCTCGCCTCCATACACATGGACCTTCGCGAAAATTGTTTCAATTTTGCCAGATCTCGACGCTTCTGCTTCTGGGGTTGCCAGATGTTTTTCCCTTATTCCATAAGTGCTTAGCACCATATAAGGAAATTTATAAAGATCTTTTAACTAGAAGCAAGCAATCTAAAATTACATACTTTTTGCAAAAGGTAAAGCATGAATCTGAAAATAATGCAGAAAAATGCTCAGAGGATAACGATAACTTACCAAAAATAAAACGCTCTCGGTTAATAGTGCTTTTAGTGATGACAAAGAAAACATTGTTTAATTTATATTAAACAATGTTGTAAGAAAATTTTAATAAAGATATTTATCTTAATTATGAAAATATAGTAGCATGTTTTTTAATTTTTGGAACCTAACTTTCCTTTTCGTATTAGTTCTTTGTTTCGCATAACACGTATTCGCATAACACGGCAATTTTTTGGAACGTAACTACCGTGTTATACAGGAGTTACCTGTACTTTTTTCGGAGCATTGGACAATAGATAACATTTCATACTATCTCGGGTAAACAGATGGTCACTAATTCTGGAAACTTAAAATGGGAAACTGAGATGGCGACTTGCTTGGAAAATTGAGATTTTCATAAATTTTGTATCGAAAATCAACGTGTGGAATATTCCAATAAAGTCTTAATAAAATTTTACTTTTAAATCGTCTGGAAATAATTTACTCTATTTAAATTTTTACCTAAAGAAATAAAACAATTTGGGCAACAGTAATTGCAGTTATTTCTCCAAATTTTTGTTGAAGTTATGATATTGTAATATAACAAGGCCAGGTGAAGACGATCTTTCATCAAACCACGGATTATTTTTATTATTATTTTTGTTATTGACGTGCAATGTTATTTTTATATTTCTAACTCCTTGTTTCAACAAGTAGCGGGCAAAATAAATCTAAAATAAATATCTCTTTTCAGATAAGTCTTCACCAGTAAAATAATTTAAATAATTTTGCTAATTTAGAATCAGTCTAAAATATGCAAATTTTAAATACGAGTGATTGGACTTCAATTGAAAAATATTGTAAACCTATAAACTTCCACTGTCGTCCGTCTATCCGTCTGTCTTTCCTTAATCTCGAGAAAGGAATTAGATAGAGGAAATCCGACATCAGATTTGGAAACCATAGGGTCAGGAGGCCGATTAACTATACATGAACTACCAATGCAAACTGGAAGTCATGTTATTTCAATTCAAAAAGTTTTCCTTGAAAACAATTAATAGATGATCGGCATTACTCTATTGCTTTGAAGGAAATGTATAATGTACAAGGGCAAACCACTACTAATTTGAGGTGTATAGCATATATTTTAAATTAAAAAAATTAAAAACAGGATTAAAAATTGAAGCCCGGCTTTGTGACGATGTTACAATAAATAATCGCTCGTCACTTTTATATTAGATTTTAAAATATTGGCAATAATTTTTATTTCTGAAATTTAAATACGAATTAACGGTGTATTAATTGATTTATTTTGAATGAAAATATTATTTTTTGAAACTACATATACACCATTTTTATGTTGATGAATAATACCAGATTTACTTCCAATGATACCAGATTTACGTGTCCCAATAAAATGAGCAAAAACATTAAAAAAATAACATTATTATTATTTTAATTTTTGTATTAAAGATAATTTTTAATGCCAAAATTAAAGTACTTTTAAAAATTGTTTTATAGAGACAGCTGAATTATATGATTTCGTTTACATTTAATTATCTTGCACCAGGTGGCATTATGTAAGAATGCCTGTTTTTAAGATGTCTGCTCCCTTACGAGCTTCGATTAGGGTTTTAAATAAAGCTGGTAAAAAGCTTCCTCAGAGATCAGCTGTTGTTTTGGTAATTATAATTGTCTATATTTGTTTTAATACATCTCAAATAATACAATTTTAATTCCGGAATCGATTGACACTAATAGAGTGTTGTTATAGGACTGAAACATCAACAAAACATTCATCTATTTGCAGCATATTTCCGAGATAAGGATTTTCAGTTTTCATAGGGTGTAGCATTCCAATAATTTAACTAATTGCTGGAATTTCCCACTAAATCAGTCATTACTGATATAATAAGCAACATTCTATATGTGCTGTATATATAACGAGATTCTTTTACAGATGCATTAATTAAATTCAAATAGATCTGACAATAATTTGTACAGAGGATTATTGCCACATTTGTTTCTTTTGTAGAGATGTAAAGATTGTTACTTGTACATTATTCCTATAGAAACAGTAAAACAAATAGTCCAGAGGGTATCTTTTTATAAGATGTCTGCATTCTACTTAAATAGACAGATGTACAGGTAACCCCCGTATAACACGGTAGTTACGTTACAAAAAATTGCCGTGTTATGCGAATCCGTGTTATACGAAACAAAGAACTAATACGAAAAGGAGGGTTAGGTTCCAAAAATTAAAAAACATGCTAGTATATTTTCATAATTACGATAAATATCTTCATTAAAATTTTTTTAAGTGATACATATTAATATAAATTAAACAATGTTTTCTTCGTCATCACTAAAAACACTATTAACTAACCGAGAGCGTTTCTTTTTGGCAAGTTATCCTTATCCTCTGAGCATTTCTCTGCATTATCTTCAGATCCATGCTTTACCTTTTGCAAAATGTATGTAATTTAGATTGCTTGCTTCTAGTTAAAAGGTCTTTATAAATTTCCTTATATGGTGCTAAGCATTTATGAAGAATAAAGCAAGTATGGAATAAGGGAAAAACATTCGGCAACATAAGAAGCAGAAGCGTTGCGATCTGGCAACATTGAAACATGTTTCGTGAAGGACCAAGTGTATCGACAGAAGGCGAGAAGAGAAAATTTACATACTTAAGTACTAATAGTTCACGAAAATAATAATTTTCGTGAACTATTATTACTTAAGTATGTAAAAATTTATTACATTTCCTGTTATACGAGGGTTTTACCCAATTCTCGAACCGTGTCAGAGTAAATCCGTGCTATAAAAGTACCGTGTTATACGGGGGATGGTACTAATTCTCGAACCGTGTTAGAGTGAATCCGTGCTATAGAAGTGCCGTGTTATACGGGGGTTACCTGTACTAAAAAAAAGATTGCTAGAAAGTGACTTTTTTATTTTTGTGTCAGCATGAAAATCTCAGTCAGCTGAGTAATACTAATTTGCATATATTTTGCAAAGCCAGTAATCGGCCCCCAAGAAATTTCTGCTAACTCATCATCTGTGATCATATTTTGCACTAAGATGACTCTCCAAAGTATGTGTATTAACTCTAAGAAAGGAAGCTCTAAATTTTAGTTCACAATAATCAAAAACGTATTTTATTGAGAGGGCCCATTCTTAAGTGATGTACAACACAAACCATGCTGGTAGTCATCCATTGGTTGTGCTGTATTTTGGATAGGGAGAAATCTGACTACAAGAGGGCATAACTGTCAAGCTTGTAGATGTTGACTACTAGGCTTTTCCAGAATAAATGAGAAAAAGTCATTTCCTAATTTAGCCTGAATCACTATGTTATGATATTTAATTGAAAGGCTGATTACTAGTAGTGACTGACATAAGGCAAATTTTCCATACTTTACTTACAGAAGAAAAATTCCAAAATATTATTCAGTTTTATTTTCTAATTAATATTATGTTTCTGAAGAATGCTTATCTATATTTTAAAATATTTATAGAACTAAACTTGAAATGAAATTTAAAAATTATCAAAGAATTACTTTTAATACAGTAATAATTTTTTTAATATACAGTATATAAATTTAAAAGTTTTAATTTGTTGTACTTTTTTCACTTTAAATATCATATTTTGTCATAAAGCAATTAAACTTCAGTGCAGTGATTTTCAATTTTTTTCATGGTACACTTTTAATAATTTAAAAATTTGGCAGCACACTAACAATAAGATAAATTTAAAAGAATTTTACTGGGTTAATTGAGGGATGTACCTATAATATATTTTGTAAAAATAGCATAAGATAATAATTTTCAATGAAATATAAAATAAAATTGCATTACAAAATAAACAAAATGTTTTATTTCTCTAAATTTTTAAAATCACGGCCACATCTGTCACACTATACAATGTGTCTGCCATCTTGCAATTTAATAGAACTGCTGTAACTGCTTTGTCACCATGGTTACTTTGATAAGTACTTCAGGACAACTGGTGACGTCATAAAAGTGATTTTTAAATGTGATTGATTATTTAGGTCACATTTTGTAAATGCCTTGGTAACTACCGGCAGTTACCAGTAACACTGGTTACAATTTCCAAATGTGTCCTAGGAAGGTAGAACTGATTGAACTACTTGTCTGATATCACTTAGCCTATGTATGGTATTCACAGTGGCTTCACACTTCAAAAATCTTGGCATAGTGGTTGAGAATCACTGCTTTAGTGTAATGCTAAATATCTTGAGTCATTATTGTTGTTTACTAATATGAATTATATTTAAATATATTTATAGACTCAGTCAGCTGTGGATAAAGTAAAACATCTTTTGCAGTCTAATCCAAATGCAGTAAGTTCTAATGATTTAAAAACTTTTGATATAAAATCTAAATTGTTATGAACTTGAATATTTAAACAAGTAAAATTATTTAATATCAATATGTAACTGGTTCAAACACTGTTATTCTCTATGAATTATCACATCCACAAATTCCAAAAATACTAGTCTATCAACAACTTCATAATTATAAATTATAAAGTTGTTTAACAAATTATAAAATTATTTAAGTATTAGAAATTACATTCTTAATATATAAATTATTTTTAATATAATGTAAGTAATAAAATAAATTCTGTTTTATTTGTTGCTTTATGTAATAAAATGCTTTGCATGTTTTATATTCTTAAAAAAAACAACTCAATGAAACATAAATACAATTTATTATATAAATGTCTACTAAATATCTTGTAAACCTGCTGAAGAGGGACCTGAAGGTCTGAAACACAAAGTGTGTACAGATGAAATACCAGGTGAAAAATAAAGAATTTATTTTTTTCTGAATAAGTTTTCCTCAATTGCAGAAACAGAACACCTGTACAATAGTCCTATTAATATGATCTGTCCTAGTAGACATTTTATATAATAAATTGTATAAGGACCTAAAGGCATATGAATTAAAACAATAAATAGTTTAAAAATAGCAAATTTTTAAAAGCAATTTAAACTTTTATTTAGTATAATCATCGCTAAACCCGATGTAATATAGCTAATCACCAAACATATGCCGTAAATTCATATTTTACGGCATATGTTTGGTGACTTTTATTTAGTTTAAGATATTTTCATTACTTTTACAAGAATTAGACTTAAAATTTTGTTTTATTATTTTTAAGTAAATTTATTTTATTCATTCAATTTTTTTAAAGCATTGTAATATTAAACTTGCAGTTTAAATTTTTATACTATATTTTGTAAAATTAAAAAATATTATCTTTCAATTATTTTAAAATTAAAACTATTTTTACATGAAATCTGAGTAAAATAGCACATTATAATTTTGTGGATAAACTGCAGATTATTATGTTTGAAAGGCTATTTCAAAGAGGTATTGTGCAATGCAGTGAATTATACATTGATATGCATTATATACAGTGATTTTAAACTGCAATTATAAACTTATCAAACAACTTTTCTTTTGTGTAAAGTCATTAAGAGCATTTTTAGATAATGAGTTGCCTGAGAGTCATTTGCCTGAATTTGGTAATCAACAGTCTGATAAGATAATGGTCCTCGTTGGAGCAGACTTCCTGAATTTCTTGGTGAAGTTTGTCATTACTTCTGTATATGTTAATCCACTAAAATATGAACAGCGATTCCCTCTTCTTGGATCAGCATGTTTCACATGATTTGCATACAAATGATTTTGTTACCATTTTTATAAAAATGGATTAATTTAAACTTTTTTGTGTTGATCCAATGATGAGATGTAAATTGCCTTTAAAAATCTTTTATTGCAATAAAAAATTGATTTTTTTAAAATGTCTGTTAGCGTTTTTGATGAGACTGTCTCATCTCAAAAATCATGCTGCTGTCAACTGCTGCACACCTTAGAGGTACGAAGGAGTTGTCAGGAGTTGCAATTTGGCACAGAGTATTTGGTGCCCAAATCATGCACACATAAAATAAACCAGACTTGTAGGTAGTTGGTACCAAGAACTGGGTCAAAATAAAATACAAAATGCCGAGACTGTTTCTACAAACAGACACGAGTGCAAGATTTGCGCATGTGTTGCTCGTGGTCTCCAAGACAGTCTCGTCCCAAGAATGGCTTCGCTGTTTTACTTGTTTGTTTCTGAAATATCTCTAAGGAATTTTTTTACAAAGGATAAAAATTAAACAGTTGCTTGTACTTGTAATATGAGATTGATGGATTAAATTTATAAAATTATTAGAGTTGTTATATAAGATGTCTGAAGATATTATTAGTCTGAAAAATACAATGGTGCCTTGTATAATGTATGCCTTGAATAATGGACACTGCGAATAACAGACTTTCTGTTTGGCTGTTACGTGACTCAAGCAACGGACTGGCTGCGAACAACGGACTTTTTGTTTGGCAGTTACATGAGGCGAACAATGGTCTTTCTGCGAACAAGTGCGAATGATGCTTCCACACTTTTGCCATTGCCAATGACAATCTGCTATTTTTATAATATATTAGTATTATTAGAATATATTATTAGTATATCTGAAGTACAGAGCTCCCTTTGGGATTCAGATATCTCCCTTGTTTATTACGTACTGTACATCACCTCAGTGAATGGTATTTACATTTATTCAAGTGTTGTGCAAATCAT
This sequence comes from Centruroides sculpturatus, assembly GCF_000671375.1. Taxonomy (NCBI): domain Eukaryota; kingdom Metazoa; phylum Arthropoda; class Arachnida; order Scorpiones; family Buthidae; genus Centruroides; species Centruroides sculpturatus. The sequence continues at coordinate 255,182 of NW_019384649.1, read as the reverse complement.
GGCTTCTAAAAAAACAGAAAGGTGATTTCAATTGAAACAAAGAAGAAATCATCAGAAGGAGTGAAAGTTGACAAAAACTTCTTTGTCAAATGGGGAGAGGTTCAGGAGTTTACCAACACTCACTATCCAAACATAGCTGAGGCCAACAGGATCAATGATCTCTACAATGACACCATTGCCCGTCATTTCCAACAGGTGTTAAAGAAGAGAGAGAAACAGACTACCTTGGACATGTTTTTCAAGAAGCAAGCTGCCAAAAAACAAAGAATGGAACAAGAGGAGTTGACCCTGCAAGCTCTGGTAGCCTCTCCTGAATCTGACTCCGATTAAAAAATAATAAAAAGAGACTTGTTGCAATGTGTAAAAAGTCTGTATCTGTATGAATGTGTGAAGTAAGTGTTCTTCCACCTCCTCCTCACAACATCTGACTACCCGGCATAATTGGTGACTGCTCCATTTTCATTTTTTTCATGGTACAGTACGGTTATTTTATGCTGCGGAACGAATTATATATTTTAACATGTATTTCTATGGGAAAATGCGTTTCGTATAATGGACTTTTCACTTAATGGACGTGCACCTGGAACGGATTAAGTAAATTATACAAGGCACCACTGTATTTATTATACAGTATATAAACTTATTGATTTTATAATAAAGCTGTTTGGTGTAGAAATGGAGGCTGCATTTAAATTAAATGCGGCCTCCATTTCTACGATAATTTTAATAGCCAATAATAATACGATAATTTTAATAGCCAATAATAATACAATAATTTTAAAAGCCAATAAATTTAATAGATTTATAACATGAATAATAATAAAGATACTGAAATTTAGGTTAATAAAATGTAAGAGTTATAAATTGGATTATAAATAAATATAAAAGATAAAACACATTTTGTCTTTTCATAAATTTTATTTTTTATGTATTTATTTTTATTAAATACATAGGAAATTTTGTTAGTATTTTTTGGTTTAAAGTATGAATGAATTTTAAATTAAAGTATATCAAAAAGAATAAAGACAAAAAAACTTATTACATTTCAAAGACTCATGGAAAGTCTAGTAATTTTTAATATTTCTAAAATAATTAAAATTTCATTTTCAGAAAGCATATACAATTTGACAGAAAATGAAATAATAGAACATAGTTTAAGTTAATATAATTTGATGAAAGTTTTAAAAATTTGACTTTGTAAAACAACTCTTGATCCCACAGTTAACTCTCCTGTAGCAGTGTGTGACTGCCACTCCTCTCTTTGCCATGATTTCTAGACAGTCTTTAGTGCATTGCATGTCCCAAAAAGTTTTAGTTTGCAAATTACTAGCATGCCTGATTATTACTGGACAATTCCTGATTAACCACTCAACAGTGAGAGACAGATATATCCATCCAGGGCGATCGTGTGGCAGTGGTGAGGGACAGATGTATCCGTTAAATTTTTTTGGCTATCGCCAAAAACTACTGCAAAAAAAAATTCACACGAAAAATGAATTATGTAACAATAAAAAAAGACTTTTCTTTAGTAGACATAACTGTTTACAAAATCTTTTTCCGAAATGCTAATGAGAAAAAACATGTGGAAAAATACTTTAAAAATCTCCCACGTTTATTTTCCACTACTTTGGGGTAGCACCATACCTGATTATCCCACCTCTGAAAGGTTAATGAACATCTTACATATTAATAAAATAATTTATATATAATTGTTGGATTGATGATGTATTGAAAAGAAAGGTAAAAAATATTTTAGATTAGCTGATGATTTTATTTTTTAATATTTGTTTTATATATACATTTTTCTTGTATATAAAAAGCTTTTCTTTAATAAGTAAATAACAATTTTAAATCAGGTTGCTCTAAAAGTAGGAGTTAAGCATAAAGGATGCAATGGACTCAGTTATACATTGGATTATGCTATAGAAAAGGGAAAATTTGATGAAGAAGTTGTACAAGATGGTAAGTTTGTTTTTATTGCTAAAATTACTTTGATGAAAACTTGCAATACTCCTTTAGAGTATGCAATATCATTATTAACACAGTAAACAAACCTATTATTTCATCAATATTAATTTTAGTAATTTATTATATTATATAATTACTGAAATTAATATTGATGAAATAATAGGTTAAAATTTATTTTTGAACACATTCATTTGGATTGAAATGTATTTAGAGAGATGATAGTCATATCAAAATACTTAATCTCTAATCATAATAATCTGACATTGAGCATTCTGACATATTAAAAATACTCCTTTAGAATATTTATTAAAGTTACTTGCATTTCCATATCTTTTTAAGCTTTTGAATGTCTAAATTAGTGATGGGACAATTAATGGGAATCGGGAATTGGAAAAATCGGGCATTTTCCGGAAATTGGAATCAAGTAACTCTCATCATGTTTTCTGACTCCTAAAATGATTCTTTCACATTTTTATAAGAAAACTAGCAGGTGGGCCCGGCGTTGCTCGGGCAAAAGTAACGATAACTAAGATAAAGATTATTACGTTACAGTCAACCTTACCTGTTTTCACAGAATGCAAGAATTGGGTCCCCTTGTTTCCAGACTAATTAGAGAATTTTTAGATGGGTCTAAAAATATGTTCGATTTCCCGCAAAAACGAAAAAAACTGCATCTGCGTCTTGCACATCGCTTTCTCTTAACAATTCCATTGTTACATAACAATTCCATTGTTGACACTTCCATTGTTACTTAACACTTCCATTGTTGATGGAAGTGTTAAGTAACAATGGAAGTTTGAAGTAACAATAAAAGTTTTATTCCATTAACAATTCCATTTACACTTCCATTAACAATTCCATTGTTGATGGAAGTGTTAAGCCTTAATCCTGTCTCTCTCCCCCCCATGGGGAGGAATTTCGAAAAATCCCTTCTTAGTGTGCGTTTTCGTGACGTACCCTATCTGTGTACCAAATTTCAACTTTCAACTCCTAACCGTTTGGGCTCTGTGCTGATTATTATTATTATTATTATTATTATCAACCCGTCTCGATTATATATTAGATTAATTATTTGTTAACACAGTATTAACAATTAGGTATTGGTTTATTGGAACTTTCATGTTTACAAAACAGAGTATGCAACACCATATACAGGAAACTCTTTAAGAAGCATGTTGAATGTTCATAACTTGATCATTCATTTTAATTTAAGTAATAGTAATTACTTGGCATATCACCAAAGCGATCTCAATTTTAGATGTCACCCCATTGATGAGGTGATGTCTGTCATGGCAGACTTTTCTTTTGTGTAGTCAGAGTGATGAAAGACTGCACTTGATCAGTATTAACTGTTCTGATTTTAGGGGAGATAGGGTGGCTTACAGTTGCCATCCAGCCAGCAATCTGTATTCTGTATCTGTTCTGTATATATATATAAAAAGTAAAATGTTTGTCACTACCCCTCCCCCCACACACACATACACTGTAAATTTAAAAATTAATTTGATTTACAATTTCAATATGTCAAAACAACTTTTAAATGGTTTTTAAAAACATTGCTTTTATTTTCAATTGATTTAATTTTAATTAATTTTGCTTTTATTTTTTAGTGTTGGTTTCAGTGTAAAGGCCAGAGTTTTAATTATTATTATTATTTATCTCATTTTAACCTTGAACTGGATTATTGTAAAATATATAAAGAAATAGCTTATTCCAACAACTATTTTTTTTATTTATCTAATGCCTTCGGCTATCTGTGTAGCTGTCCTCGGGATCAAACACTTTTAAATAGAATTATTTAAAGTTTAAATATAATGTTGCAAACAAGAATTATTTAAAATATATAAATTGAAAAAGAAATAAAGCAAAAACATTATAACTTGAAGATACATGTAAAAGTGTACAGCAATGATGAAACTATACAAAATAAATTAAATAAATAAAACAAAATATTTGTTTCAGTCTTTGGTATCATCATTCGCTGTGTTTAGAAGATATTTCCAAGCTTTTGATAAGCAAGTGGCATCCTTATGGTTTATGCACAAATTCTTAATACTGTGCTTGTATATGTATATTTTTTCTAGAGTTGTGCCTGTTTGTTGGTCACCTATAGTTTTTAAAAGTTTAGCTTCATTAAAATTTGGTGTATTGTCTGGAACAGTGGCCATATAGCTAAGGCTGTTGTGGTTTTTACTTTATGTACAGTACGTCATATTGATGCTCCTTAAGTGTCATAGGGAGATTTCTGGAAGTGTATTTTATGTATTTTTTTGTTTTGTTTTCCAGACCTAGAATGACAGGTATCTTGAATACCCCAGGACCATGTCAGGATCAATTGGGTCTTTGTCATTACGTAACCAGCTGTAATTAGTTTTGTTGTGTTTATATACAATACTTTTGTTGCCTGATCTAATGGTTTTTCTATAGGTGTTATCTAATAATTTGTTATATGTCATTTGGGTGGTTGAGAATGGAGGGTGTTTAGGTTTCTTTTGTATTTTTTAAATAGTCAACTATGGTATGGTTGTATCTGTAAGTAATTGCTATGCTTATGATTCTGTTCAACTTTTTAATGGTGTCCCTTATAAACTTAGTATCTTAATATCTTATAATATCTTTCAGAAATAGAAATAGGGTCAATGAGTAAAAAATTTGAAAAAACAAAAATCATTCAAAATATTTGAATCCTGGCTTGGTCTTCATAAGAAGAAATGATGATGAATGAAGTATAAGACTGAATCTCAAATTTTCAACTGGCTCTATTTTTAATATCCTTCGAAATAAAATCTTGATATAAAAATATGGCCATGACAAATTAATCATTACAAAAAATCTTTAAAAAAAGATTCCTCAAAGATAATACATACAAATATGTCATTTGAATAAAACACACCTTTAATAATCTGTGGCATGTTTATTATTAATTATTCATATTATAGTTATCCAGTACATACATTATATATAAGTATTCAAATGTGTCTTTATTCCAATCCGGTCATTTTAAACGCACATTTGAGGAATTAACAATTTTATGGCAGTTGACCTTTTAGGAGGAATCTTTTTAAAGCTTTTTTGTAATGATAAAATCCTGATGTTTAGTATTACACATCAAGATACAGTATACAGGTATACCTCGCCTTACGTCGGTAATTGGTTCCAGGAAAACGACGTAAGTTGAATTTACCTGTCTCCGAATCTACTTATCACTAGGAAAGCATTTTAAATAATATATGGTTAATAAAAATCTATTTTAAGCTTACAAACAAATAAATTTTAGTTTTTAATATAGTACAAAAAAAATAATCTAAATTTACGAATGCGTGTACTGTAAATACAGTACATACTTGTATATATTTTAATATGATTTTATGTGCTTTAAACGTTTATCTAGTGATATTACGACTTCAATATTTGTGGCGGACAGACGTAAAGTCGAATAAAATGACTTAAACTTGATTTTTATTTTTCCATATACTTTTTTAACAAGCGACGTATAATCGGGAACGACGTAACTCGAAACGACGTAAGTCGAGGTATGCCTGTATTTTACAAATTTTGGCTAGATTGTATTATATGTGTGATATACAGTAGTAAGGTTGAATCTATGTTAGTATGTGAAGAGGTCAGATTAAATGAATTTAACTGGTTTTGAAACATCTCTGGTCACTGTCATAGATTCTATGAATGATTCATAGTCTCTATTGGGTAATACACAGCATCTGGGCAAGTTATGGCCATTACAATAACTGTAGATTGTAAAATAACAGCTGATAGAGATTTATACTAGTAATGAATTTTTTCAAATGTTTAAAAATTATATTGACAATAATTTCACATAATTGTCAATGTTAGTTATAAAAATTATTGATAATGAAATTTATACCATGTAATGATGTAAAAAATGGTATTAATATATAATACCATTTTTGTGCTGCTTTATTTTTATNTTAATTTTATATATTTTGTATGTATATTACAGTATATAAAAACGTATTTTCACACACGGAACGGTTTAATTGTTCTAAGTTTTAAAATATTGTTACATTCGAATTTCATCGTATTTATTTTTAATATGTCGAAGAAGGCGTAAGTTAGGAGAAAATGTTACTTCTTTAATAAATATAGAATAGATTTCATTAATAGAATAACATTAATTTATTGTTGTTTGTATTGTTAGATCATTTATAAAAGGAACAGATCCTTAGGTGTTAGATTTTCATTACTGATCAATACACTAAGATTCGATAAAGCGAACATTATTACTCAATGACTAAGAATGAGAAAACTTCCATTACCTTGGCTTGTTTGAAACTATTCATGGGTTCAAACAAGCCAAAATTATTTTTGTAAAATATCTTTGGTTGCCTTAATTCAGCAGTATCACCTCTGAAAAGTTTCGAAGCATGGTTATCCCGGATACGTTGAGTTCCGTCCCTCATCATCTGGCCTCCCTTTTGTGGGCCTGGCAAAATCCACGAAGAGCCTGAAAAAAGGCCCTCTTAGTGCCCACAGGGCGGAAAGAGTAAAAACAAAAAATAATTCCAACATTGTGTTTAAAAAGATGAGTGCCGAGGAATTTGAAGGTAACTTATTAAATAATATCTGTCGCAAACTATGAAAAAGGAAATCAGGAATCTCAAAGCTAGCTGGACTTTTTCAAAAAAATGATGAGAATAAGCATCGTCATAATTTACTATAAATTAAAAATAATAATACTAATCTCTTCAGAAGAAAAGAAAATACCTTGCAAAATATTGAACGTATATAAAAGAAATATTTTAATTAAAATATAAAACAAAATGTTTTGAAAAGAACTGAAAAGAAATAAAAATCAATTCAGAAAGATTTATATTAGTTAAATCAACAACTGGTGAATGAAATTTGAGGAAACATAAACAGTCAGTTCATTTTTCACGGCGTATGATTAAAGTCCGGAGGTGGGCATCTCCCCTCCGGGAGGAGTCCGTCTGGACCACGAANGTTATTAATTGAAATTTACTGAATTATTAATGAAATTTTAGTTGGCAGAATAGTTTCAAAAATTCAATTAAAAAAACGAAAATAATAATATATTGATAATCTACAGTCAAATATATGGAGGAGGTTTGTTGTTTATATATACATACGGTTTTGAGCAAATATAATGAAACTGCAGGGACGTTTCTCTCATCCAGGAGGGGCAAAGACAATTAATGGTCGAATAAACCTTTCTCCTGCCCCAATAGACATTCCAAAAAGACAGTTATTTAATAGCATATTACGAGCAAGTACAATGGTTTTAGGCTTTGAGGATATAGAGTAAATCGTCAATCTATCTACCGTAAAATCAAATTGGCTGGCCGATTACAAATTGAAATTTGGCTGTGAATGGTATGTCAGACTTAAAAGCAATTTGTTGATATATTTATTAATTATTGAAACAAAGCACGTTTACCCCTCTGTTTGTTTTTATTTCCTTCTCATTTGTTCGGTACTGTTAGTGTTGTTTTTTCCTTTAAATCATACGTATCTTTTATGATCGGTATTTGCATTTGATTCTTTATATAAAATTTTATATTTAATTAACAATTTTAAATACAGTCAAACCTCGGTTTTCGAACTTAATTCGTTCCTAAAAGTTGTTCGAAAACCGATTTGTTCTAAGACCGAAACTATCAGTTTTTCCATAAGAAACAATATAAAATGGATTAATCCATTCCTGAACCCCAAAACAAAGCCTTAAAAAAATCGTTTTAGCTGCATTTCATGCATAAAAATGCCTACAAATGCAAATTTAATAATATAGATATAATTTATATTATATATATAT
>NW_019384649.1:186390-247199 GCF_000671375.1 Centruroides sculpturatus | reverse complement strand
ATTTGGTTATATTTCATGCAGGCAGTCAGAGTTGAGTCTCTATTTATAGTACTTTTGTATTGTTAGTTTCGGTTTCGGTTGGCGGTGACGAAACATTTTCGTTTTATATATATATATAAAACGAAAATGTTTCGTCACCGCCAACCGAAACCGAAACTAACAATACAAAAGTACTATAAATAGAGACTCAACTCTGACTGCCTGCATGAAATATAACCAAATTAATGAAGATTGCAACAAGTATTTTATCCACACTTTCCGAAACATTATGTTTCAATTGATTTGATTTCAATTTTAATCTAAATTAATTAATTAATTAATTTTGATTTTAGTTTCAGTTTCGGTGTAAAGTCCAGAATTTTAATTATTGTATTTTTTTTAGTTTTAATTAACTGACTACCTAATATTAATAAATATTAATATTATAATATATAATAATATATTAATAAATTTTTGTATTTTATGTAACTTAAGCATATTTAATTTAAACACTAATTCTCGGATGTCATTTATATTATGCGAATGTCAATTAACACTGTTTTTATGTATTGATTTTGATTGAAGTGCGGCGCGTACCGAAAAACGGAAATAGTGTCTTTTCCGTATGAGCATCGAAATCTAAAAACAGGGCCGGCGTTACTATTTAGGCAAAAAAAGAAGCGCAAAATTTGAATAAAAAATAAAAATAAAAAGCTTTATAGTCATTCTCTATTCTGTAAAGTTCAAATACTGAGTACTTTTGAAATTATTCTGCTATATAATTTTACTCATGAGCTGACAAAAATGGAATGAGAAATCTAATTAAGTAATAATTAATCTCTCTAAAAAAGAGTTGGTGTTCAGAAGAATATGTATATTTATTATTTTAAATATTGATATAAAATAGGTGTTCAGATGTAGATTCAGTAAGGTCAGTGGAGTGCTAACAGCTGATGTCTGCCACGTAGAAAAATGTAGTTTTTTTCTATGTTACGCTACAAGTTTCCAGGAAAAAAAGCGATAATTCACTTTTATCACTCCCCTTTAGACATGCGGTCTTGTATATTTTTAGAACTACAACGTCTCTCCTTTCATTACAGTTGGGTAGGAGACGTGCGTCACGTGTTCGTTCACGTTACTTTCTACGTCAGAAATCTCCTACTTTAAAATTTTATTGGTTTTTTTCTCGATTTAGATTATAGTTAGTTAATTTTTATGATGACATCTTATACTGTAATATTATTACAGCAGCTCAGGATATATTGGAAAGTATTCGATTTTAAGCGATACTTTTTACGTTGATGAGATAGTATTTACACAAACTTGTGAAACATCCCGCTCTCTTAATTATTATTAAATACTGTATACATCATATTGAATGTTCAATTAATAATAATTATCTTACATTAGTCATGTAACAAAAATATCTAGTAGAATCAATTTCAATATTCAAAGTTATAGCGACTTTGCAACCCGTTGTTTAGTTTCGCTTACTTCTCTCCTTACCGTGAGGGGTGATGGGGGTTCAGAGAGGCGATAGTATGTTTACATAAACTTGAGAAACATCCCCTAAATAAATACTGTACATAATAAAAACTGTTTTACCCTTTTAGAAGGTAGGCCTATATTTAACTATTTCATTTGAAGTAATCTAAAGCCTTTTATATATACTGTAAATTCCAATTTCAGTAGTATAATATTTTAATTATTAGTAAAGATAAAATTGCTGTTAAATTAAGATTATTCACTTCAACAATTATAGGCAAGGACGTTGGTAGTAAAATAGGTGTAGTAGTAAATTATCCAATAAACTTTTCCCTGATGGTTTTGTGAATAGGTGGGTAATGAATCACATCTGAAATCACATTTACCAATTTTCCTAGGCCGTCTGATGAACAGATTCTCAATTTTAAAAAATTTTAAATCTATAAACAACAGTTAAATAGCATTATTCATGTAATACCACATTTTGACTTAAAAAAAAGAGCAAGATTTTAAATTAACTAATTACTGTTTTTCATTTTTTATTATAGACTTTCAGTGAAGGTTAAGTATGAAAAGTCATCTTCGTTGTAACAAAAAATGTATCAAATATTCATTTCCATTTATTTTATAAACCGGAAACGTTAAATGCCAATTCATAGGCAAAAGATTAAAAAAAAAGCTTGTTAAATCGTTTTTAATGATAAAACTTTATTTGAAAGATAAATAGACGAAAGAATTTATCGTATTAAACATTTCTGTCTAGGAACTTTTATAAAAATTATTTTTGATAACGGATAAATATTTTAATCAAGACAATAGTCTATATTATACAGTATTATAACAAATTATGAGATTAACATGAAAGAAATCAATGAAAAATTTTCGAAATTTAAATACTTCATATTAAACCACTTTCAGCTAAATAATAATTTTTAATGCTTCAAATAATTCTTTATACTTAATAAAAGTTTTGAAAATTGTTCTTAAAAGTTCAACACAATTTAAATGCAACAAGACTATAGTAGAAACAATTTAAAATAGTTTAAAAAACGTTTTCCTGAGATCTCAATTAAAATTTCATAAATAAATACAGTACTAAGCATTATTACCATATAGTATCCAATATGCTATATAATGACTTAAATTAACCCTCATATAATTAAATCAAGTAACATTTATAAACGAGTTAAAAACTTCTATTCACAATAAATAATCGCTTTAAATAAATAATATAGTCAACGTAACTATCGATAGTTAGAAATACTTTTGCGATAGTATCGTTCAGCACAATAATTCGAGAGTTGGCTATCGACAAAAGCAAATTCACACAATCGATTGTACTATTGGTCATCCCTAGGCGCCACTAACTTCTGAATCGATAGTCCTGTTATTGAATGGTCGGGCCGTTGACTTTCTTTGAAGTAGGAAGTATAGGGAGTTGACCATCTGTGGCCGGCACTTGCCGAATAGTATGTTTGGCAATCGAGGCAAATATGAGTTCAAAAGTTTGTTCGTGAACTGAATTATTTGAAATGCGAGACGTTCGAAACCCGAGGTTTGACTGTATTTTAAAATTATTTTTTAAAAATACAGTCGAGGACATGTAGGGGACAAGATTAACGATTATTTAGTGCTTATAATCAGAGCCGACCATAGGGCAAACGGAGCAGCAGCTCCAGGCGCTAAATCCTAGGAGGTGCCTCAGTGGTAAAGAAAATTAAAGGATATAAATTAGGGGCAACCAAGGGGGTTGCCCCTAATAGGGGGTTGCCATAATAGGATCTCGCTCCATCCTGAAACTTGCCTCGGGCCGGCACTGCTTATAATGTTCTTGGAAATACTTAAAAATGCCATCAAAACTAAGAGTCCACCTGAGCTGAAATACAGTACATCAGCGGCATATAAATGGCAACTTTCCGTCTTCCTGTTATATAAACGATTAATCTTGCTTTTTATGTTTATCCACTTACGTTCATTTATACTTTCCCGTGGACTGTATTTCTTTTAGTAGAAAATTTTAAAAAGTGTTTAAAAGTTTTTTTACGATTATATTGCGCAAATTAAGATCATCCATAGGCTACTTAAAAGAGACAATTTGTTTATTTGAGCCGTTTGAAAAAATCAAAAATTTCAACTTTTTATTTAAATATATAAAAATCCACCTTAACGAAAATTTTCCTTCAAAAAGAGAACTTGTCCGAAGAAAAAGAGGATATACCGTGACGAATTTTTTTTTCATTTCATAAAATGAAACAATGTAAAGTAACTTATTTACATAAAAACCGAAAAGGAGGGGCTAGAATATACTCATTTACTCATCAAGAAGAAGGCGTTGGAATCCGGTGAAATTTTTTTAGTGTAAACGTAATGCCAATGTTAATAAAATAATAGAATATCATAGCAAAGGGACAATTTCTTAATGGAACAACGGTAAAATTAAAAAAAGAATCTTTACTATTTGTATGATTTCTTGACTGAATACATGCGGCAATATGGTCGGCCATGGATATATACTGGCACTGTGTACTATCTTTTGACAGATTTTGCCCACAGATGTTGTAACGCCGGTCCAGATCTCTCATACTTGTGAATAGCCAAAGCTGGAGTCTCATCTGACTCCATAAATGCTTGATGGCTTTCCACACCAGCATGCTAACGGAGGATAGTGTGCCGTTTAATTTATAATAATAAAAGTGGGATTGAAGCACTGATTAGAGATCCTCCATAATCGGACAATACAGTACGTACGAATCAGAGACATAGCTGTGAAATTTTGCGATGTGCTATATGTTTTGCAGCTGTATGTGAAAGGACAATTATAAGTGAGTAGAGCCCACCAGTGGCCAAGTGATAAAACCATTGAACACTGGTAGCCGGTTGTGGATTCGCACCTCGCCAACGAGCAGGCCATGTGAAATTTTTCACGTTTTCTTCACGTTTGTAACACTTGAATATGGCCAATTTCTTATAAAAGACTTCCCGGGAGATATCACCACTCGGCAGATCTCCCAAGTGTTGCGTCGCTGTAACCAAGTAAGCCAATAAAAAATCCCGAGTGAGTAACTTTCTTTTTGTAATGTGTGTATGAGAATTTCTTCAATACAACTTACAGCAGAGATATATAGATAAATAAATTTTCATAATGGATTTGGCCAGGCCCACAAAGAGGCGATCGGGTGTTCAAGGACGAGAACTGACGTATCCGAGACGGACCGCGCGCGAAAAGTTCCTGGGATATTTCACCCACCAGATTTACATCCCGGATCCTCCAGAGCAGTAGGCTAACGCATAACCTCCTGGCGAGTAATATTATTTACTTTACTCTTTGATTAGTAACTTGTAACCACAATTAAACATTATACACAGTCTGTACAGTACGTACGGGATTTGATTGATTCGATACCCAATGATGTACAAAGGCGCAGAAAAATAGAAAACTTAATTAAATTATAATATTCTTGTTGGATACTTTGTTTTTAACATATAGCGTAATCGATGGCAATCGCTATTACGTACAGTACTATCACCAGAAAGAACATTGAATAAGCCCGCTTCAACGTTGAATCGGGCTTATTCAACATTCACAGTGTTGTTTTTCTCAATTGTACTAATATTTAGTAATTATTTAAATTAAATATTAATTAATTATAATAGTCAATAGATCAATAATTTAATAAATATTTATTTATATTATTTTTACTTTTATAGAAAGATTTGAACACATCAGCGCCTTCTATTATGATTTTGTGCGTATTCAACGTGGATTTGATTCGAAAATATCTAATTCTTTACTGTAGTCTTTTCATTTAAACAGTTATTAACAGAAAATTATAATTGGAAATCCAATTTATATTAACCAGAAATTTAAATAAAGTAAGTTAGTTGTTGTTATTTTTTAATAGGTTAATGGTTCCAAACTGGCGGCGTTTCGGTTAGGTTCGTTTCTTTTCCGTTAGATTAGTTACATTTTAGTAGACGTTTCTTTTATTTATTTATTTATTTTGTTCAAGAACTACCATGAATCAATAACTAGTGACGTTTGGCACTAGGCGACCTGCCAGGGCTCCCCTCCGGGAGGAGTCCGTCTGGACCACGAACAGGCGAAAGCGCCGCCATTTTGGAACCATAGGTAACATTAACAGCAATCTTTAATATTTATGATTATGCTTATAAAATAATGGACAGTCTTCTATACTTCTTATACAGTATGGCCGGTGTAGCCATGATAACAGTCAATAAACGCTCAGATAGAAGATCGTAATCATCGCAGTAACACCTTAAATTTTAAGTGTTATTGTGATGATTACAATCTTCTATCTGAGTGTTTATTGAACGTTTATAAAATAGTTAATTTCAAGTAATTGATAAATACCCATCAACGGCAAAATGAATAAAACCATTGAACATAAACGGCACTTTATCAATGAATGGGCTTCTTCTTCTATGTGTTTCATATGGAATGAATGGGCTTCTTCTTCTTCTATCTGTTTCATATGGAATGAATGGGCTGGCGTGTGTTTTCCGGGTAATCTTCACTAATTACGGGTTAGTTTGCCATTGAAACTCTTTCCGAGAGACTGATCTTCCACATGTTACGTTGCCTAAACAATTGATGTGCCTTACTGTTCATTCCTAGATCTAAAGCGATATCTACTGAATGAGTTGATACTATTTATAAAAGCGATAATATGAGAGCTGCCATTCCAAATATCACGTAAAGTACAAACCCATGAATTTCATGATATGATCATTAATAAATTTTAATTAATTTTATATATTTTGTATGTATATTACAGTATATAAAAACGTATTTTCACACACGGAACGGTTTAATTGTTCTAAGTTTTAAAATATTGTTACATTCGAATTTCATCGTATTTATTTTTAATATGTCGAAGAAGGCGTAAGTTAGGAGAAAATGTTACTTCTTTAATAAATATAGAATAGATTTCATTAATAGAATAACATTAATTTATTGTTGTTTGTATTGTTAGATCATTTATAAAAGGAACAGATCCTTAGGTGTTAGATTTTCATTACTGATCAATACACTAAGATTCGATAAAGCGAACATTATTACTCAATGACTAAGAATGAGAAAACTTCCATTACCTTGGCTTGTTTGAAACTATTCATGGGTTCAAACAAGCCAAAATTATTTTTGTAAAATATCTTTGGTTGCCTTAATTCAGCAGTATCACCTCTGAAAAGTTTCGAAGCATGGTTATCCCGGATACGTTGAGTTCCGTCCCTCATCATCTGGCCTCCCTTTTGTGGGCCTGGCAAAATCCACGAAGAGCCTGAAAAAAGGCCCTCTTAGTGCCCACAGGGCGGAAAGAGTAAAAACAAAAAATAATTCCAACATTGTGTTTAAAAAGATGAGTGCCGAGGAATTTGAAGGTAACTTATTAAATAATATCTGTCGCAAACTATGAAAAAGGAAATCAGGAATCTCAAAGCTAGCTGGACTTTTTCAAAAAAATGATGAGAATAAGCATCGTCATAATTTACTATAAATTAAAAATAATAATACTAATCTCTTCAGAAGAAAAGAAAATACCTTGCAAAATATTGAACGTATATAAAAGAAATATTTTAATTAAAATATAAAACAAAATGTTTTGAAAAGAACTGAAAAGAAATAAAAATCAATTCAGAAAGATTTATATTAGTTAAATCAACAACTGGTGAATGAAATTTGAGGAAACATAAACAGTCAGTTCATTTTTCACGGCGTATGATTAAAGTCCGGAGGTGGGCATGTGAACACAAAACAATATTAGTTATACAGTATTAGTAAATTTTGAAATACGAGTATTAAAGATATTGCGATATTGACCTATAAATTATGAATATTATTCATAAAATGAAAAATGTTCCAATCATTAGAACAGAAATTATTAAACATTTTATTTAGAAGATTAATATAGAATTTTTTTTATCTCTTCCTTTATCCTCCTGCTTATATAAATTTTTTGTTAGAAAGTAAGTACTCCTTATTTATATATAATAGATTGTTTGTTAATCAAATAAATATCCTTATTTATTGAATAAGGGAAAAATTAGAAAATTTTTGTAGTCAAAAACGTTGTTATATCTTTAATGTCTTTCGATTTATTTCTTATAATTTAAGATTTTATTTTTTATAAAAATATTTTAATATTATTATAACGTATTACTTTAACGACATGCCATAACGTGGGGATAGTGCATGTTTTTGACATGCACTATTCTCATGGGCAAACGAGCATTGGAATTCGTTGGCTGAGTTTTATGTGCTATGAAAAAAGGTGACATTCTGATTGCATCTAATGACTGAGTATTGAAACTAAAAAAATGCGTCGTGTTCTTATAAAACTGCTGCTACGTATCCTACGATGTAATCAGCTTTGGTCAAGTGCATTAAAGAGGTATGTTCAAAAGGTGTCAGTCTTTGTGTTGGTAATACTCGTAAAACGGCGAAGCAAATCCTTCTCCAAAATTACACAAACGATTCATCAACATTTAGGGCATCGCTTGGATAGTTCATCTGTTTGCTGAGCAGACATAAATTGGTAAAATGTCGAGTCACTAGTGTAGGAGAGAAATAACCGATTACGCATCCAATATTGTACAATTAAAATGAACACATACCGGAGTATGAATTCGTTGAAAATTATGATGAATCTCTATTCTGGTTTGATTGCCAGATAACTATACCATCGATTTTAAGGCTGTTAAGACTGTTAAGTGCAAGAAAACTGGAAAAGAAAAAAATGCGCTATTCTGTTGGGCTGACGTGTATGATCCCAAAACACGAAGTTTGTAAATTGTCTCCTATGTTTGTATTTCGATTTGAAAACCCCCCGAAAGGCTGCCTTGTGTATGAAACGAAAGATGGACTAATGATAGCAAAGATGTTTATAGAAGGGTATAATCCAAAATCTGGAAATACCCGGCTCAATTAACCGAGAGTCATGACAGTAACTCCGCGCCAAGTAAAAAAGTCACTGAATGAGTATATATACAGGAGTCAGAGTTACCGATTTCCGGGGGTCGACTTCTCCGCCCTCTAAACGCTTAATAGTAATTCCAAATACCTCGTTCGAAAGATAATTGATTTCTTAGATGTTATGGAAAATTTCAAGAATTTCTATAGAGGTTGCCGAAATATAAGTAGTTGAAAAGTGCAAAAATATCCAAAAAGAAAACAATATTTTCTTCATCCCGCACGGCAGACTCTCCTAGAGAAAAAAACACTGGGTCTCTAGAAAGCTCAAATTTTTAACAAAGTCTTTCTCTTTATTAAGGTGAAGAAAAACCAGAAAACTCCACGTGGCCTGCCCATTGGCCATGCCCAAACCCATGACTAACTAACTATCAATGTTCGGTGATTTTATCCAGTCGACTACTGGAGGGCGCTTATTAGAATTCTTTCTTTTCAAGATCTATAAACATAAGGTCAAGAGCATCGCGGCAGTCACCATGTTGGGGCTCTTTTGATGTGTACGGTGTTTCTATAGCAAAGCTGATAGTTTGTTTCTTTCGATCTCAATTAGTTGGATTTCTTGTTATATATATATATATATATTTTAGAAATGGTTTGTTATTCAGCACCGAATTGTAAAAATTTGACAGCCAAAGGTGTAAGATTGTTTCGTTTTCAAATCCAGGAGACTAAATGGCTTCAATATTGCTTGAATATATTCAATAAGAAAAGTTCAACTGAAATTTAGTGCATATTTTATAATTATTATCCTTTTATAAATTCATATTTTGATACAAATAATGCTATTTGCTGTATGTACTGTCATTCAGTGTGATCATGTTGCATTTTCTGAGATAACAGTTTTAGTTAAATTGGAAATACAGTATCAAGTTACTAATAGAGATTTAAATATTTTGTAGTTAGATGAAATCAAAAATCCAGTATATAAACTACTTTAATATTTAACACTTATTATAAAATGTTTGCAGCATACATCATTAAAGTGGTAACATCATCACTAAACATGATTCTCAGATCAGTACTAGTCTATAGACTGTTTGTGGTAAAGTTTTAGTTTTCTGACGGGTTGTATAACAACATTATGTAATTTATTAACCCATAAACTGTCAGAATACATTTGTATTTATTAATTTTATGTTATGGCATATTACAGATTGATATGTAGACTATTTGTGGCAGGATTCTGAAAATTCTTTACTTGTCTAAACCTGTAATATCTTGAACGCATGTCTTAATTTTTTACCATGCCCAGTAACTTAAATAACTGCATTATGCCAAGTTCTGCAAATTGGGCGAGTATGAAGTATGCTAATATGTAGTTTTTCTTCATAAGCTTGATTATTAAGCCAAACGAACTGCCGAATTATCGGACTATAAGTTTGATACCATTGTTAAAGCAGCCGAGGTAGACAAATCAAGAATAATAGATAGCAAAAGAAGTACTGCAACGCATCTCTAAAACGAACTAGAAATCTTCCAGGCTACGGGTGAAAAAACACATAGCATCCGTCTTCTCTTAAATGCATTAAAGACAATTCCACCCACATGAATTGAATCGAAAAGAGCATTCTCGGTAGCAGGACTTTTCTTTAGTAAAATAAGAATCAAATTGAGTGATCGGAGTATCTTTGCTTTTTAAGATCTTATTATAAAAATTTACAATAATATTTTGTATTATGTTTTATTTAAATAACGAAAATTATCTTCTAAGTTAGAAAAATAAAATTTCATTTTTTGATAAAAGTTTTTTTTTTCTTTTCTTTAAATTTTCAACCCAATTGAAGGACATTTTAGTTGTAAGTAGTTTCCAACAAACTTTAATAAACTTTTTCTATTTGTGAAAATTTCTACGTAATTCAAAAGTAATTTTTATACGTATTTTACACAGCATTATTAATATTATTACCATTCGGTTTTAAGATTTATTTTATATCTAAAAAATAATTATATCCCCGGGATTCCAGGAAACAGTTCATTTTTTCCCGGAATCCCGGGACAAGCAAAAGACCGGGAAATGAGAAACCTTAATTCTGATGTTATGTGTTTTGGAAAGTTCAAACAGGGATTCGTATTACACAACCACATATGCATTTTTTTCTTTTTTGACTTTTTTGGCTTCAGGGACTCTGAAAACGTGGAAATTTGCAAATAACTTGGAAAGTCAAATTTGACAAGGTTGCAATACTTTATCTTGTTATGTATATGTTACTGTGAATAACCGATATCTGGCGAATGTCAGCATTCATACAGTCGTTTCATGTATGTACGAATTATTTGCTAAATATCATTATTTCTCACTTACACCGGCAAATGTCGACATTCAGCATGCACTGATGGTGAATGTTGAATAAAAATATTTTTATTGCGTTAAGACAAAAATGCAACTTTTTAATATGTCAAAATAGGAGAAAGCTTAAGTAACAGCACATGTAAATAAACTGTTGAACCAAAAACGAACAGTACGCTGTAAATCATTATATAAAATAATACAATAATAAACTTACATAAATTATGTGATTAACATTACACAATCGTTACATTACATTTCGGGCATCTGTACGACCACGGTCGACATCAGGGACTCAAATTGGTGATTCCGTATGAATACAAATTCGTACGGAATCACCAATTTGAGCAGAAGGAAACGGCGAAGAATTTGGCGACAGACTGTCGCCTCTCTGTCGATATCGGCTTCTCTGGTGTCGTTTCGACCTCCACCAAAGCTTATCTGTGCTTGTCGACATACACCGGCGATTGTTCGAATGTATAATAATATAACCATATTATTTCACCGACGTATTTTGTATGTGTCGACATTCATTGGAAAATATCGCCATTCTCTAATTTCGGTCTTTCACAGTAACAGTTATATCCATTTGTAACCAGTTATCTAAGGATTCAAATGCAGGTGTCTAAGAGATAAATGTGTAATTCGATTTTCTATTGTAGTTTTAGTAAATGAAAGAATAAAAAACTTATGGATTGCTACATTGGCTGCCGAACAAGATTCACTTGAATTAGGCAGCCATTGATAACTCATTCAGACAAGAAAAAATTATTATAGATGTCATTTATCAAACAGCAATATTCAAAATCCGTGGTGATAAGCTTAACATTATTAAATAAAAAATATGGCCAAAATAGGACCATCAGCTAAAACAGATGGCTTTTGTAGAGAATTATGGTGTGCACTACATGCTTGCTTCAGTGAATATCGTAGTTTTCTAGGCTTATATACTACGGTAACTACAAAACACCTTACACATTATAGTATTTATTCTTATCGTTAGTACAGTCTTCAAAAGTATTATCCGTAATCTTATAAACAAGCAAATTTTAACTTCGATAAAACACGAATAGCGTCAACAGTAAAACAATTCCACTTTTCAATGTTCCTATTTTACTCACTAGGCAGCATTAGTGCTTTCCATGGATGACTATAGAGATGAAATTTATTTTTATATATTATACCACATTACATTATATATATATTGATATTTGTGTATATTTTTCTGTTACAGATCAACTAATTCCTTATTAATAATGGATGATGAATGTATTTTGAAAGAATCTCTAGTTGATATTAGTACGAATCTGGAAAAAATTCGTAGCACCAAAACAAAATTAAAAATGAAATATCTTTCTACTAAAGAGACTGCTTCATTAATTATGGAAAGAATCAAGACAGAGATATTTATTGAGTTTGATGAAGTTTTAAAGTTAAAACTACAGTCTTTGGATAATATGGAGAAGGAACAAGAAGAAAAATTTTCACGTTTAAATAACGATAAAAACTATTCTGAAACTGAAAAATCCATTTCACTAATTAGAGAAACCGAATTACTCGACGAGAAACTCTCTTCATATCTATATTTCGATTTTGTAGCTGATGACACATTTGAGGCTAAATATTCGATTGGTTACCTTCAAACTTGTCCAGTTAAGCCAGAAAATTTAACTCTGGAAATTAAAAACCAAAGAAAATACAAACTCGGAACAGAGTTAGAAGTTTGGGTTAAAAGTAGTAAACCATGGCATTCTTCGTTATTACGTTCATTATCTGGATGTGCAGAAGACCCAAATGGGATGAGAGTGATACCAAGAATAATAGATAAGAATGATGGTTGTTATATATTTTACTTCTGTTTCGATAGCTGTTTTAGTTATCGTATTCAGATTACATTATACGGTCGTCCCATAAAGAATAGTCCTATTATTGTCGAAATTGAACCTGAAATGCCGAATAAATCTAACACAATAACGAAAACATAACATTCACCAAAATGGAAAGATAATTGATGTCAATGTCGAAAGATACATCGTTAAAAATAAATCAGGTAAAAGCAGCTGCATTTCAATAAAGGAAGACCAGAATCAACATGAACAAAAACTATTTCGAATTATATATAAAAAAGAACTTAATCCCATTATGAAGTATCGTAATGAAACTGATTTAAATATAAACCAAGAAATTATAAATGTCAATTGTATGTCATTTATAAAACAAATGTATTTGAGAACGAAATGCCAAATATTAAATCTGAAGTGGACAATATCAGCGTGAAGAAAACTTAAGACAATTCAAGGTAGCTTGTATCTTAAAGGAAAAATAATCCTCAGTCTGTGGCGCACAAAAAATTTATAATTTGGTTTTTGGATGTTCTAGTTAATAGATAGCGTTTTTGGCAGAATGTTTAAAACGGTCAGTGAGGTTTTCATCCACAACATTGATTCTCGTTCTTAATTAACAATCTTCGAAAATTGCCATCATAAAAACTTATAAAAATTTGTAATATTAATTCAATAAAATTCATTGATTATAAAAATTTATATTTTAAAGAATAAAATTCAGTTTTCTTTTTACAAAGCTGTTCAATTACTTTAGTAATGGTTCTTCAATTTCTCTGCATGTATTTAGCCTATAGCGAAGTCAGTCCGTTCGATCGTGATTATGGCATGGTAGATCTTAAATAATTTTTTAAAAAGCATAACATAGAAAATGACTTTTCACTGATACATTGTTACCGGAAGCGTTGCAAGTATTACTTTTACGGCCGTTATATATAACGGAAAGTATAGTGATGGATCAAAAAAAGAACTTCAGATTTTTGTATTTTTGGGCTTAAGGGACTTCGAAACGTCGAGAAATGCAAAAATTGGATTTATTTCCTATATGTATGGATGTTTGTTTGTGTTGGGAGCACGATGTTTTGTTTATCCACTTTGGAGTTTGTGTTTTTTGTCGAAAATTTCAGATATTTTGCATTGAGATTTGTGTATTAGAGGAATTGAGGCTATTAAATTTTTGTGGTTAAAGGTTAAAGGGGTGGGAGAAAGAGGAGTGGTATTTCGAAAGGGTCGGACTTATTGTTCTGGTTATTAGCATTTACAGGATTTTAAAAAATAAAACTCGTGTAAAATAAAACATCAAAAGATTTAATTTTGAGTGTAGCTCAAAATTAAATATTTTGTCGTTTTATATTGTAAAAAGATGTTTTTAATATGTCATAACAGATGGCGCCATACAGAATGCTAACTTTATTACCGGGAAAGTTACGCAACTCGTTTATGGATTTAAAAAAGAATTTATAGATATCAGGACTACCCGCCAAGTAAAAAAAGTCATTGACTATATATATACAGGAATCAGAGTTGCCGATTTTCGGAGGTCGATATTCTGAAGTACAGTGTGAGATATCTCGTTCGAAAGAAAATTGTTTTCTGAGATAGTGTGCAAAATTTCAAGATTTTCTATAAAGCGGTTGCCGAAATATAAGCAATCGAAAAGTTCAAGAATCGTCCAAAAAGCTGTATTTTCTTCAGGTTCTTAATCCGGCACCGCAGACGCTCGTAGAGAGAGAGAGAGAAAGAGAGAAAAGAAAGCAGGGTCTAGAAAGCTGAAATTTTAAATTTAAGTATTTTTTTCGTTATCAGTGAGATGCTGGCGAAACTTTCGAGTCGATAAGTCAGAGTTTACGGGTTTCCATAGAGCTAATTCAGTTTTACGGCTTAATTTTATGCTTATAAGGATAAAATTGCATGAAAATAAATGAATTTGATTCAGGTTTACCCAGAATTACAAAAACTCAAATTTATGCCAATTAAAACTTACAAGGATTTTTCTATACGGCGTACCGTATAGAAAAATCCTTGTAAGTCCGCGGCGTATCGAAAGCGTCGTCGGCGACGCGTTCAGTGGGCGGTCGCCGAGCGCCGACCGATCCTATGTTTTGACGTAATAATACAATTTTTAAACAAAAACAATTAATATCCAAACAAAAACATCTGAGATTTAAAAAAATCGCCATGTAAAAATTTATGATAATATAGACGACGGACAAAAGATTTCTTAGTTTTTCTTTGGTAAAGATAAGCTTGGCGCTTGGAAGCGAAATGCATAAAGTGATAATACAGATAAAAATCTAGTGGGTACCGCTTCCAAGTGCCAAGCTTATCTTTACCAAAGAAAAACTAAGAAAACTTTTGTCCGTCGTCTAAATTGTCATAAATTTTTACTCGACGAGATCTCAGATGTTTTTGTTTGGATTAGGCTGTACTGTATCATTTGCGCACTTCAAAACTGCATCAATGACATTTTCTCATGGAGCTATTGCAAACGGTTTAAAAAATTTTTTTTACCACAACTTAAATTCGGCTTTCAAAATTGCTGGATTTGTAGAAGGCTAATAAGAGGCATAAAATTCACATCTGACGAAAATATTTCATTGCACTTACTATTGGAGCTTAATGCTGTTTTTCGTTCTTAAATTGCCATCATTGGCAATTTTCTTCTTGGTAAATACTCGCATAAAGCAATTCATAGTATCGAAAATTACTAAAATATCTAGTATAACATATAACAGAATATAAAGAAACTTATTAATTAAAAGAATATATAGGATATTTTAAGTTTTTAATGACATATTTTTTATTTTAAATGGTTTAAATGATGAATTTTTAATTGCTATCATAAATTACCTACTGAGAATTTAAATAACCCACTGTGTACCTAGAATTTGCTCTCTGTCAGCAATTAATAATTAAAACATAAAATCTAATAAAATATTAATAAGTATAATAAATATGCAAATAATAAATCCGTGCATTAGAAATTCATGAATGAAACGAAATAATTTAAAAATACAGTACTGTAATTTTCAGCAATGTTACAACTAACTCAGTTGTAACATATTGGAAATATTGCGGATTAGTGCTCTGTTACGACTGCTTAAACTTGAACAATTATGTGAGGGACGAACAGACCCACAATAAAGTGTTATTTTAAATTTTAATTTGGAAAATATAATCGGTTAATTTCGAACGTTTTATCGAGTTAGGCTAAAAGCCATAAAATTTATTTCCCACGGAGTTTGTTCCTTGTTGAGTCGAATCAAGTTAGTCAGGGATGTGTCACCAGGAACTTTTGATGGAGAATCCATATTGGACGTGCGACCGTTAAAGGCCATCACCTGACCTCATGGAAAAAACCCAAGAGAAAAAAAAAAGAGAAAAGAAAACGATCCCGAGGTCAGTCGTCATCCGAAGTCCCTCTACAGAAGTCGTCATTCAAACCCGCCCAACCAAGTCGTTCTCCAAATCATTAAAACCGTGCCCCAGGATTAAAACCGGAACACCGAATTAAAACCGCGACCAGGATTAAACCCGAGAAAAACATTCGTGCTGGATTAAGCCTCTACACTCCTCCGTGCCTCCACCCCAGTGAACGGACAAGATTCTGATTCAAGATTCAACGACAAGATTCAAAGAACTGTCCATCCAAGAACTGTCCATTCAAGATTCAAAGAACTGTCCATCGACAAGGTATTTATCAACCCGCGATTCGGTTGTAAACTCTCTCTCTCCGCGGCCTAGTATAGTTAAGGACAATAATATGCCGATAGTATTTAGTATCTCTGTATAGTATTTAGTTCGACTTAATTAAAATCGTTATTTACTTGTTACTATGGAGTCCGAGTAAGTTACTTCCGCGTCTCTCTCCTCACCTCTACTCCGAATCCAAGCGCTCACACGCTACCGCTCGCGAATCTTTAGACGTAACGTCACGATTTCCGAGTCCCCCAGAGACTCGGTGGTGTCAGATTCAGCCCTCCTGACAGGGCGCCAAAGAGGTGCCGACCCTACGGTCACAATTATGATGAGAAGTATTGATGAAGAGTTATGAAAACGTTTTTATTTTTAACTAGCAGATGAGCCCGGCGTTTCTCGGATAAAAAGTAATGATAGCAAAGACTAAGATTATTACATTATAGCCGATCTTATCCGTTTTCACCGTGTGCAAGAATTAGGTCTCCCCTCTTCCGAGACTAATTAGAAAATTTTTAGATAGCGGCACACCGTGATAACGATAATTAATTTAACCCCTCTCTCTCCCCCGTGGTGGGAATTTCGAAAAATCCCTTCTTAATGTGCATTCTCATGGCATACCCTATTAAAACGCAATCAAAAACGCCAAAAACAGCATCTAAAATAGTATAATAGAAGCGGAGTTCTTCATAGTAGGTTTTAATTAATTAATCCTGTCCCTCTTTCCGTGGGGAAGGGGGAATTTCCAAAAATCCCTTTTTAATGTACTGTACAGTTACAGTACCAAATTTCAACTTTCATCTCCTAACCGTTTGGGTTCTGCGCTTATTATTATTATTATTATTATCATTATCAACCCATCTCGATTATATTATACGATTTTGTACTTATTTGGACAGTACGAAGTATTTTTCAAAAATTAACACGGTTAAAGTGATAAAAGTCAATATTTTTTATTAGAATGAAATTGGATTGATGGGATAAGACGATCTGCCAAAGAGATATCTCTCGGGAGGACTTTCTACGGGAAACTTGCCCATATTTAGGTGTTAGATACGTGAAGAAAACTCGAAAAACTGTACGTAGTAAGGCACAATCCACGAAGTACTACCACTGTTTAATGGTTATATCCACTCACTCTCTGCTGGGCTCTACGCTTGGACATAACACGTATAATATGAATTCGTTACGTTTGATAGAATTAATGTAGCATTTTAAATTAGCTTTAAATGATAAACTTTCGTCGAGAGTCACGGCACTCACTCCGCGCCAAGTAAAACAGTCACCGACTGATTGTACGAGGTAAATGCAGGAGTCAGAGTCGCCGTTTTCGGAGATCGATTTCTTCTCCTTCCAAACGTCTACAGTAATTCTAAATATTTCATTCGAAAAATAATTGTTTTCTTAGGTAGTGTGCAAAGTTTCAGATTTTTCAATAAAGGGGTTGCCAAAATATAAACAATTGAAAATTCAAAATTCTCCAACAGAAACTGTATTTTTTTTTCTTCATACGGCATTGCAGACGCTTGTAGAAAAGAAACTACTAGGTCTAAAAAGCTTAAATTTTAAACTTAAGCCTATCTTGTTATCAGTGAGGTGCTGGCTAAACTTCCGGGTCGATAGGACAAAGTTCACAGAAATTTCTCATAGAATTTTTTGCTTAATTTAGAACTTTTATTGCTTAATTTAATGCCTATGAGGATAATATTTCATCGAAACGAATGATTTTTATTCAAAATGTTATTCAGAATACAAAAGCTCAAATTTCTGCAAATTAAAACTTTTCAGAAAGATTATACTAAACGACGCAACGTATCATAGCATTCGATCTGCAGCCATCGTCGAACGCCGACCGAACTGTACGTCATCGTCTTATGCCTTGACGTATAGCACAATTGTTAAACAAAAACATCTGAGATGTAAAAAATTGCGCCAAGTAAAACATTATGACAATTTGACTGACAGGGCAAACCGCTGAACCTAAAGAAATGAGATTTGGTACACAGTTATTATACTGTACGTCATGGAAACTCACACTAAGAAGGGATTTTTCGAAATTCCCCCGCAGGGGGAGAGGGAGAGCATTAAGGCTTAACCGGAAAAAACGGCTTCTACTTTACTGTTTTAGATGCGATTTTTTGTTTTCAACGACGTTTAGTCTTCATTGAGTACTTAGATGTATTAAAATGATAACATTTCAGACATTATTATAAATATTTCTATATATTTCGATTTTTTAACCAAATGTTCGAACCGTTTTAAATTGGAATTTGTCATTGCATATTGGTTCGATTATAGAACGATTGTAAACGTTCCAGAAAATTGATCAAATTGAAAACAGTTCGTTTTATTCTCAGCGGTAGGTGTTATATAACAATTACTATGGTTATTGAAATACTGAATATAAATGGGGTTTGCTTGCAAAATCCCCGCGGGCGAAGTTGCGGGTAACAGCTAGTATAATTATAAATCAATAAATTAACACAAAATATCATTTCGTTTATATTATTTTTTATCTGGGTATCTTCATAAATGGTGTATACGGCAACTATTAACTTGTAATGAGTTGTTAGTTTAATTCCAGAGAAATACGTACTTTAGAATCGGTCAGAAATTTTTCTCTTTATAAAAAAAGTTTCTATTGAATATATTGTAGACTTAGACTCTCGATTTCTAAGTTCTCAACTCTTATTTTCACGTAAAGCCACTGTTATAAATGTTTTCTATAATATATATTTATTTGAATTGATAATGATAATTAATCATTCGACACATACATTTGAAAAACTTATTTCTATTAAATGAAATTATTGTATTAAATCAACCCAGAAAACGTAAAACTGATACATCCGGCTATTCGTCCAGCCGGATATCCGGGAATCAATTACAACATTTACGGATGAGATCTGTGTCGCAGCCTAGACTCGATTCTAGATCTTCAAAAAAACAGTGATTCGAGGTTAAAAAGGTCAAACTATCGGATAATTCAGCCGACACGATACTGAAATAAGTAAAATTCTACCAGGTTCTTAAAATGATATCAAATTTTCATTTGAAAGTTATTTTAATCAGCATTTATATTTCTCCCTCCATCTGAGTAATTTCGAGTGGGCATACCTCAGTTGGACGATAGTCAACTGGGCAATTTACAATGGGGTGATAGTCGAGTGATGGTTAATTGGGCGAAAGAAAGTTAAAAATTTTTGCATGGTTAAAAAGTAAACGATTTTTTTTTGTAAATATTGATAAAACACATATAGCTTAAATGTGGTAAAGACTTATGAGTTATAAATTATGAACTATGAGTTACGAGTTATTTCCAACTTAGAAAAAAGGAAATGTTTGGAACAACGTACTGTAGCATTGTTAATTATTGTGTCGGAAGTGGTTAACAAAACATATCAAAGAAAAGCAGTTTGTCGAAAACAAATTTTTTCGAAAAATTCCTATACTTTTTGTTTTATTGTATACTGTATTTAATGCATAATGTAATGTATTCTTAATTTTACGCAGTTGTTGTCTTTGTTTTCATGTATATTTGTTAATTTTGGGGATAGATATCAACTGTCCTTCGGGACTTTTCTATTTACTTGTAAAAATAAATAATGTAACATGTATAAATATGTTTGTTAATTACAGAATAATTCTTTTAACTCGTTTTTCTTAAAAAATATTTTAAATAATATTTTTTAAGAAACGAGTTAAAAGAATTTAAAGGCAATTTTAATAAAGAAAACAATAAAATATTTTGTATTTTGTCACTTAATAAGTGACAAAATACAAAATATCTCTTTTGATATCTTACTTTGTTGCCCAGATGACCATTGCCCAATCGCCGTTGCCCAGTTGGCGGTGTCCCATTTCGAGCTGCTATCATGGAAACGTTTTCACGAGTTTGTTTTGAAAACGTTTTACTGTGATTTTTCATTTGATTAAATGTTTTCGTATTTTTTCTGTTTCAAAAACTTTTTAGAAAGAATAGTAATAGGAAGTGCAATATCTGCAGTAGGTGAATTAGAATTTCCCAGTTAGATTCTATTGATTTTTGTTGTGTCATTAGCGGAAAATGAGTTTGACTGCTTGCTTATAAGGAATCATGTTGACTATAGTATTTATTTATATTTTTACATACTTCATAAAATATAACCTTTTTTTTAGTTTTATAATATCACTTAATGCCGAATATATCCTTTTCTGTATAAAGATTTATATTTAACGTTCAGAAACAATAATTTATTAGCTTTGAACTATTATTATATATACGTATAATATATAACACTTGATAAATAATATATATGTTATTTATCAAGTCAACATTAATAGTTCTTGCAATAATAATAACTGCAAGAATTTTCCAGATAACCCGATAATATAAGTTTTTACTAAGTTTTTTCTAAATCAGTCTTTTGACATAGTAGATCCTGAAGGCTACCCATTTCAGAAACTGCTCACCAAACATTTTAACACTAAATTTATTGTATTATCGCAATTTCATATTGCGACTTCTTATATTCGTAATATAGCCTATATTTGTATTTCTAATGTATACTTGTATTTTTAATTTAATTTAAAACTGATCAATTGGAAAAATTATGATGGTACAGATCGTTTATTACATCAATCTTTAAGCAATTTTGTATAAGATATAATGCAATCATCAAAATATTTTATATTAAAATTTGNAACATCAAAAGATTTAATTTTGAGTGTAGCTCAAAATTAAATATTTTGTCGTTTTATATTGTAAAAAGATGTTTTTAATATGTCATAACAGATGGCGCCATACAGAATGCTAACTTTATTACCGGGAAAGTTACGCAACTCGTTTATGGATTTAAAAAAGAATTTATAGATATCAGGACTACCCGCCAAGTAAAAAAAGTCATTGACTATATATATACAGGAATCAGAGTTGCCGATTTTCGGAGGTCGATATTCTGAAGTACAGTGTGAGATATCTCGTTCGAAAGAAAATTGTTTTCTGAGATAGTGTGCAAAATTTCAAGATTTTCTATAAAGCGGTTGCCGAAATATAAGCAATCGAAAAGTTCAAGAATCGTCCAAAAAGCTGTATTTTCTTCAGGTTCTTAATCCGGCACCGCAGACGCTCGTAGAGAGAGAGAGAGAAAGAGAGAAAAGAAAGCAGGGTCTAGAAAGCTGAAATTTTAAATTTAAGTATTTTTTTCGTTATCAGTGAGATGCTGGCGAAACTTTCGAGTCGATAAGTCAGAGTTTACGGGTTTCCATAGAGCTAATTCAGTTTTACGGCTTAATTTTATGCTTATAAGGATAAAATTGCATGAAAATAAATGAATTTGATTCAGGTTTACCCAGAATTACAAAAACTCAAATTTATGCCAATTAAAACTTACAAGGATTTTTCTATACGGCGTACCGTATAGAAAAATCCTTGTAAGTCCGCGGCGTATCGAAAGCGTCGTCGGCGACGCGTTCAGTGGGCGGTCGCCGAGCGCCGACCGATCCTATGTTTTGACGTAATAATACAATTTTTAAACAAAAACAATTAATATCCAAACAAAAACATCTGAGATTTAAAAAAATCGCCATGTAAAAATTTATGATAATATAGACGACGGACAAAAGATTTCTTAGTTTTTCTTTGGTAAAGATAAGCTTGGCGCTTGGAAGCGAAATGCATAAAGTGATAATACAGATAAAAATCTAGTGGGTACCGCTTCCAAGTGCCAAGCTTATCTTTACCAAAGAAAAACTAAGAAAACTTTTGTCCGTCGTCTAAATTGTCATAAATTTTTACTCGACGAGATCTCAGATGTTTTTGTTTGGATTAGGCTGTACTGTATCATTTGCGCACTTCAAAACTGCATCAATGACATTTTCTCATGGAGCTATTGCAAACGGTTTAAAAAATTTTTTTTACCACAACTTAAATTCGGCTTTCAAAATTGCTGGATTTGTAGAAGGCTAATAAGAGGCATAAAATTCACATCTGACGAAAATATTTCATTGCACTTACTATTGGAGCTTAATGCTGTTTTTCGTTCTTAAATTGCCATCATTGGCAATTTTCTTCTTGGTAAATACTCGCATAAAGCAATTCATAGTATCGAAAATTACTAAAATATCTAGTATAACATATAACAGAATATAAAGAAACTTATTAATTAAAAGAATATATAGGATATTTTAAGTTTTTAATGACATATTTTTTATTTTAAATGGTTTAAATGATGAATTTTTAATTGCTATCATAAATTACCTACTGAGAATTTAAATAACCCACTGTGTACCTAGAATTTGCTCTCTGTCAGCAATTAATAATTAAAACATAAAATCTAATAAAATATTAATAAGTATAATAAATATGCAAATAATAAATCCGTGCATTAGAAATTCATGAATGAAACGAAATAATTTAAAAATACAGTACTGTAATTTTCAGCAATGTTACAACTAACTCAGTTGTAACATATTGGAAATATTGCGGATTAGTGCTCTGTTACGACTGCTTAAACTTGAACAATTATGTGAGGGACGAACAGACCCACAATAAAGTGTTATTTTAAATTTTAATTTGGAAAATATAATCGGTTAATTTCGAACGTTTTATCGAGTTAGGCTAAAAGCCATAAAATTTATTTCCCACGGAGTTTGTTCCTTGTTGAGTCGAATCAAGTTAGTCAGGGATGTGTCACCAGGAACTTTTGATGGAGAATCCATATTGGACGTGCGACCGTTAAAGGCCATCACCTGACCTCATGGAAAAAACCCAAGAGGAAAAAAAAAGAGAAAAGAAAACGATCCCGAGGTCAGTCGTCATCCGAAGTCCCTCTACAGAAGTCGTCATTCAAGCCCGCCCAACCAAGTCGTCCTCCAAACCATTAAAACCGTGCCCCAGGATTAAAACCGTAACACCGAATTAAAACCGCGACCAGGATTAAACCCGAGAAAAACATTCGTGCTGGATTAAGCCTCTACACTCCTCCGTGCCTCCACCCCAGTGAACGGACAAGATTCTGATTCAAGATTCAACGACAAGATTCAAAGAACTGTCCATCAAAGAACTGTCCATTCAAGATTCAAAGAACTGTCCATCGACAAGGTATTTATCAACCCGCGATTCGGTTGTAAACTCTCTCTCTCCGCGGCCTAGTATAGTTAAGGACAATAATATGCCGATAGTATTTAGTATCTCTGTATAGTATTTAGTTCGACTTAATTAAAATCGTTATTTACTTGTTACTATGGAGTCCGAGTAAGTTACTTCCGCGTCTCTCTCCTCACCTCTACTCCGAATCCAAGCGCTCACACGCTACCGCTCGCGAATCTTTAGACGTAACGTCACGATTTCCGAGTCCCCCAGAGACTCGGTGGTGTCAGATTCAGCCCTCCTGACAGGGCGCCAAAGAGGTGCCGACCCTACGGTCACAATTATGATGAGAAGTATTGATGAAGAGTTATGAAAACGTTTTTATTTTTAACTAGCAGATGAGCCCGGCGTTTCTCGGATAAAAAGTAATGATAGCAAAGACTAAGATTATTACATTATAGCCGATCTTATCCGTTTTCACCGTGTGCAAGAATTAGGTCTCCCCTCTTCCGAGACTAATTAGAAAATTTTTAGATAGCGGCACACCGTGATAACGATAATTAATTTAACCCCTCTCTCTCCCCCGTGGTGGGAATTTCGAAAAATCCCTTCTTAATGTGCATTCTCATGGCATACCCTATTAAAACGCAATCAAAAACGCCAAAAACAGCATCTAAAATAGTATAATAGAAGCGGAGTTCTTCATAGTAGGTTTTAATTAATTAATCCTGTCCCTCTTTCCGTGGGGAAGGGGGAATTTCCAAAAATCCCTTTTTAATGTACTGTACAGTTACAGTACCAAATTTCAACTTTCATCTCCTAACCGTTTGGGTTCTGCGCTTATTATTATTATTATTATTATCATTATCAACCCATCTCGATTATATTATACGATTTTGTACTTATTTGGACAGTACGAAGTATTTTTCAAAAATTAACACGGTTAAAGTGATAAAAGTCAATATTTTTTATTAGAATGAAATTGGATTGATGGGATAAGACGATCTGCCAAAGAGATATCTCTCGGGAGGACTTTCTACGGGAAACTTGCCCATATTTAGGTGTTAGATACGTGAAGAAAACTCGAAAAACTGTACGTAGTAAGGCACAATCCACGAAGTACTACCACTGTTTAATGGTTATATCCACTCACTCTCTGCTGGGCTCTACGCTTGGACATAACACGTATAATATGAATTCGTTACGTTTGATAGAATTAATGTAGCATTTTAAATTAGCTTTAAATGATAAACTTTCGTCGAGAGTCACGGCACTCACTCCGCGCCAAGTAAAACAGTCACCGACTGATTGTACGAGGTAAATGCAGGAGTCAGAGTCGCCGTTTTCGGAGATCGATTTCTTCTCCTTCCAAACGTCTACAGTAATTCTAAATATTTCATTCGAAAAATAATTGTTTTCTTAGGTAGTGTGCAAAGTTTCAGATTTTTCAATAAAGGGGTTGCCAAAATATAAACAATTGAAAATTCAAAATTCTCCAACAGAAACTGTATTTTTTTTTCTTCATACGGCATTGCAGACGCTTGTAGAAAAGAAACTACTAGGTCTAAAAAGCTTAAATTTTAAACTTAAGCCTATCTTGTTATCAGTGAGGTGCTGGCTAAACTTCCGGGTC
Organism: Centruroides sculpturatus; assembly: GCF_000671375.1. NCBI lineage: Eukaryota > Metazoa > Arthropoda > Arachnida > Scorpiones > Buthidae > Centruroides > Centruroides sculpturatus. The sequence goes on along the minus strand of NW_019384649.1, from coordinate 222,221 downwards.
GATAGGACAAAGTTCACAGAAATTTCTCATAGAATTTTTTAACTTTTATTGCTTAATTTAATGCCTATGAGGATAATATTTCATCGAAACGAATGATTTTTATTCAAAATGTTATTCAGAATACAAAAGCTCAAATTTCTGCAAATTAAAACTTTTCAGAAAGATTATACTAAACGACGCAACGTATCATAGCATTCGATCTGCAGCCATCGTCGAACGCCGACCGAACTGTACGTCATCGTCTTATGCCTTGACGTATAGCACAATTGTTAAACAAAAACATCTGAGATGTAAAAAATTGCGCCAAGTAAAACATTATGACAATTTGACTGACAGGGCAAACCGCTGAACCTAAAGAAATGAGATTTGGTACACAGTTATTATACTGTACGTCATGGAAACTCACACTAAGAAGGGATTTTTCGAAATTCCCCCGCAGGGGGAGAGGGAGAGCATTAAGGCTTAACCGGAAAAAACGGCTTCTACTTTACTGTTTTAGATGCGATTTTTTGTTTTCAACGACGTTTAGTCTTCATTGAGTACTTAGATGTATTAAAATGATAACATTTCAGACATTATTATAAATATTTCTATATATTTCGATTTTTTAACCAAATGTTCGAACCGTTTTAAATTGGAATTTGTCATTGCATATTGGTTCGATTATAGAACGATTGTAAACGTTCCAGAAAATTGATCAAATTGAAAACAGTTCGTTTTATTCTCAGCGGTAGGTGTTATATAACAATTACTATGGTTATTGAAATACTGAATATAAATGGGGTTTGCTTGCAAAATCCCCGCGGGCGAAGTTGCGGGTAACAGCTAGTATAATTATAAATCAATAAATTAACACAAAATATCATTTCGTTTATATTATTTTTTATCTGGGTATCTTCATAAATGGTGTATACGGCAACTATTAACTTGTAATGAGTTGTTAGTTTAATTCCAGAGAAATACGTACTTTAGAATCGGTCAGAAATTTTTCTCTTTATAAAAAAAGTTTCTATTGAATATATTGTAGACTTAGACTCTCGATTTCTAAGTTCTCAACTCTTATTTTCACGTAAAGCCACTGTTATAAATGTTTTCTATAATATATATTTATTTGAATTGATAATGATAATTAATCATTCGACACATACATTTGAAAAACTTATTTCTATTAAATGAAATTATTGTATTAAATCAACCCAGAAAACGTAAAACTGATACATCCGGCTATTCGTCCAGCCGGATATCCGGGAATCAATTACAACATTTACGGATGAGATCTGTGTCGCAGCCTAGACTCGATTCTAGATCTTCAAAAAAACAGTGATTCGAGGTTAAAAAGGTCAAACTATCGGATAATTCAGCCGACACGATACTGAAATAAGTAAAATTCTACCAGGTTCTTAAAATGATATCAAATTTTCATTTGAAAGTTATTTTAATCAGCATTTATATTTCTCCCTCCATCTGAGTAATTTCGAGTGGGCATACCTCAGTTGGACGATAGTCAACTGGGCAATTTACAATGGGGTGATAGTCGAGTGATGGTTAATTGGGCGAAAGAAAGTTAAAAATTTTTGCATGGTTAAAAAGTAAACGATTTTTTTTTGTAAATATTGATAAAACACATATAGCTTAAATGTGGTAAAGACTTATGAGTTATAAATTATGAACTATGAGTTACGAGTTATTTCCAACTTAGAAAAAAGGAAATGTTTGGAACAACGTACTGTAGCATTGTTAATTATTGTGTCGGAAGTGGTTAACAAAACATATCAAAGAAAAGCAGTTTGTCGAAAACAAATTTTTTCGAAAAATTCCTATACTTTTTGTTTTATTGTATACTGTATTTAATGCATAATGTAATGTATTCTTAATTTTACGCAGTTGTTGTCTTTGTTTTCATGTATATTTGTTAATTTTGGGGATAGATATCAACTGTCCTTCGGGACTTTTCTATTTACTTGTAAAAATAAATAATGTAACATGTATAAATATGTTTGTTAATTACAGAATAATTCTTTTAACTCGTTTTTCTTAAAAAATATTTTAAATAATATTTTTTAAGAAACGAGTTAAAAGAATTTAAAGGCAATTTTAATAAAGAAAACAATAAAATATTTTGTATTTTGTCACTTAATAAGTGACAAAATACAAAATATCTCTTTTGATATCTTACTTTGTTGCCCAGATGACCATTGCCCAATCGCCGTTGCCCAGTTGGCGGTGTCCCATTTCGAGCTGCTATCATGGAAACGTTTTCACGAGTTTGTTTTGAAAACGTTTTACTGTGATTTTTCATTTGATTAAATGTTTTCGTATTTTTTCTGTTTCAAAAACTTTTTAGAAAGAATAGTAATAGGAAGTGCAATATCTGCAGTAGGTGAATTAGAATTTCCCAGTTAGATTCTATTGATTTTTGTTGTGTCATTAGCGGAAAATGAGTTTGACTGCTTGCTTATAAGGAATCATGTTGACTATAGTATTTATTTATATTTTTACATACTTCATAAAATATAACCTTTTTTTTAGTTTTATAATATCACTTAATGCCGAATATATCCTTTTCTGTATAAAGATTTATATTTAACGTTCAGAAACAATAATTTATTAGCTTTGAACTATTATTATATATACGTATAATATATAACACTTGATAAATAATATATATGTTATTTATCAAGTCAACATTAATAGTTCTTGCAATAATAATAACTGCAAGAATTTTCCAGATAACCCGATAATATAAGTTTTTACTAAGTTTTTTCTAAATCAGTCTTTTGACATAGTAGATCCTGAAGGCTACCCATTTCAGAAACTGCTCACCAAACATTTTAACACTAAATTTATTGTATTATCGCAATTTCATATTGCGACTTCTTATATTCGTAATATAGCCTATATTTGTATTTCTAATGTATACTTGTATTTTTAATTTAATTTAAAACTGATCAATTGGAAAAATTATGATGGTACAGATCGTTTATTACATCAATCTTTAAGCAATTTTGTATAAGATATAATGCAATCATCAAAATATTTTATATTAAAATTTGAAATAATATTAAATTTAGGTATATGTTAAAGAATTTATGGAAAATATCTTAAAATAATAGTTTAATATGTTTTCATTTTTCCAAAAATCTCGCAACATCATCAGAAACTATCCCAGGTATTTTCCTATCTTAAAAATAGTCTCAGAACATTAACAATCTTTTAATCAATTTTTTAAATGATCTGTACAGTAAGTCTACCATTTAAAATTTATATTAAATAATAATATAGTATTAAAAACATATCAGTTATATAATATTTTTATAACTTATATCATTTAATAATAATGATTATTAATAATTTCAATGTTCTTAAGAATAAATATAAGCCATTATTTTCGTTCTATTGTATACAAACACATTCATTTTTAATATTATTTTGTATGAATAATTCATGAAACCTCATTAGACGGAAATTAAAACTAAACCAAAGTTATGATCATGCATACAGAATCAAATAATTTCGATTTTATGTCCTGTTTAAAAAAGAAAACCCGGACAATCAAAAACTGAAAACACGTATTATGTCGAGTAGCCTATTCGAATAATTATGACGTCAGCAGATTATTTGGTGTCGAATGGTATATAAATGGCCGCTAATTGCGGTAAAAATTAAAAAGCAATACATTGATGTACCGTATCAAGTAAGTAATTTTTTAGTTACGTTTTCAGTGTTAAGCGGCTGATGTTATTAGATTAAGTGATAGATACTTTACCCGTAATGTAGGAATCTATTGTATTTTATAATAAACCATAATCTAACATTTAATGAAAATGTTTGGTTTATTATCACTTTTCAGTATTTTTCTGTGAGTAGTTTTAAAACTCCTTCCTCCTTGTGGGCAGTAAAAGTGCTTTTTGTATTGTTCAATATAGATTTGTGGTTGGTTTGATGAAATTGGCCAACGCAACATACGGGAGATCTTCTAGGGGCTTATGCCTCCCAGGAAGACTTTCTATGTGAATTTGGCCTGTAGTTAGACACGTAAAGGACACCTGGAAATTTCCAGTGCTCAGCTCGTTGATGAGGCGTGAATCCACGACCCCATGACCAACTACAGTACCATATTCAGTGGTTTTATCCACTCGACCACTGGTAGGCAAGAATCGGATTGAATTTCTATTTCAAATCCTAAAAGCATTAGGATGTTTGGTTTCTGTGTAATATTTTATAATGTTAAATGATGCTTACATATAATGTGTATATACAGGACATATACGGGTTTTGCATAGGTTGTATATATCCTATGTAATATCAACGTTATAAATAATTAGTTTTTAAATATGTATTTTATAATCACATGCAAAATTCTGCAATTAAGTGCAAAGATTAGAGAATTTATACGTGAATAAGGAAATTTAAAATAGTCGAAAACGAATTTTCTGAAATCTTGATTTGTTTCATAACATGAATAACATAATAATAATTCATACAATTTTAAGTTAATTTAACTTTTTTATTTACTTCTTGAACATTGTTAAATTTTTCTTTACTTATTAGGAAAATAAATGAGGGAAAATATTGTTTAAAAACTGAATTAGAGCATAGACATTAATTCTGTCTACAATTATTGAATTTTCGAGCATTTGAATATCCCTAGAATTTGCTCTCTGTCAGCAATTAATAATTAAAACATAAAATCTAATAAAATATTAATAAGTATAATAAATATGCAAATAATAAATCCGTGCATTAGAAATTCATGAATGAAACGAAATAATTTAAAAATACAGTACTGTAATTTTCAGCAATGTTACAACTAACTCAGTTGTAACATATTGGAAATATTGCGGATTAGTGCTCTGTTACGACTGCTTAAACTTGAACAATTATGTGAGGGACGAACAGACCCACAATAAAGTGTTATTTTAAATTTTAATTTGGAAAATATAATCGGTTAATTTCGAACGTTTTATCGAGTTAGGCTAATCTTCAATTTCTCTGCATGTATTTAGCCTATAGCGAAGTCAGTCCGTTCGATCGTGATTATGGCATGGTAGATCTTAAATAATTTTTTAAAAAGCATAACATAGAAAATGACTTTTCACTGATACATTGTTACCGGAAGCGTTGCAAGTATTACTTTTACGGCCGTTATATATAACGGAAAGTATAGTGATGGATCAAAAAAAGAACTTCAGATTTTTGTATTTTTGGGCTTAAGGGACTTCGAAACGTCGAGAAATGCAAAAATTGGATTTATTTCCTATATGTATGGATGTTTGTTTGTGTTGGGAGCACGATGTTTTGTTTATCCACTTTGGAGTTTGTGTTTTTTGTCGAAAATTTCAGATATTTTGCATTGAGATTTGTGTATTAGAGGAATTGAGGCTATTAAATTTTTGTGGTTAAAGGTTAAAGGGGTGGGAGAAAGAGGAGTGGTATTTCGAAAGGGTCGGACTTATTGTTCTGGTTATTAGCATTTACAGGATTTTAAAAAATAAAACTCGTGTAAAATAAAACATCAAAAGATTTAATTTTGAGTGTAGCTCAAAATTAAATATTTTGTCGTTTTATATTGTAAAAAGATGTTTTTAATATGTCATAACAGATGGCGCCATACAGAATGCTAACTTTATTACCGGGAAAGTTACGCAACTCGTTTATGGATTTAAAAAAGAATTTATAGATATCAGGACTACCCGCCAAGTAAAAAAAGTCATTGACTATATATATACAGGAATCAGAGTTGCCGATTTTCGGAGGTCGATATTCTGAAGTACAGTGTGAGATATCTCGTTCGAAAGAAAATTGTTTTCTGAGATAGTGTGCAAAATTTCAAGATTTTCTATAAAGCGGTTGCCGAAATATAAGCAATCGAAAAGTTCAAGAATCGTCCAAAAAGCTGTATTTTCTTCAGGTTCTTAATCCGGCACCGCAGACGCTCGTAGAGAGAGAGAGAGAAAGAGAGAAAAGAAAGCAGGGTCTAGAAAGCTGAAATTTTAAATTTAAGTATTTTTTTCGTTATCAGTGAGATGCTGGCGAAACTTTCGAGTCGATAAGTCAGAGTTTACGGGTTTCCATAGAGCTAATTCAGTTTTACGGCTTAATTTTATGCTTATAAGGATAAAATTGCATGAAAATAAATGAATTTGATTCAGGTTTACCCAGAATTACAAAAACTCAAATTTATGCCAATTAAAACTTACAAGGATTTTTCTATACGGCGTACCGTATAGAAAAATCCTTGTAAGTCCGCGGCGTATCGAAAGCGTCGTCGGCGACGCGTTCAGTGGGCGGTCGCCGAGCGCCGACCGATCCTATGTTTTGACGTAATAATACAATTTTTAAACAAAAACAATTAATATCCAAACAAAAACATCTGAGATTTAAAAAAATCGCCATGTAAAAATTTATGATAATATAGACGACGGACAAAAGATTTCTTAGTTTTTCTTTGGTAAAGATAAGCTTGGCGCTTGGAAGCGAAATGCATAAAGTGATAATACAGATAAAAATCTAGTGGGTACCGCTTCCAAGTGCCAAGCTTATCTTTACCAAAGAAAAACTAAGAAAACTTTTGTCCGTCGTCTAAATTGTCATAAATTTTTACTCGACGAGATCTCAGATGTTTTTGTTTGGATTAGGCTGTACTGTATCATTTGCGCACTTCAAAACTGCATCAATGACATTTTCTCATGGAGCTATTGCAAACGGTTTAAAAAATTTTTTTTACCACAACTTAAATTCGGCTTTCAAAATTGCTGGATTTGTAGAAGGCTAATAAGAGGCATAAAATTCACATCTGACGAAAATATTTCATTGCACTTACTATTGGAGCTTAATGCTGTTTTTCGTTCTTAAATTGCCATCATTGGCAATTTTCTTCTTGGTAAATACTCGCATAAAGCAATTCATAGTATCGAAAATTACTAAAATATCTAGTATAACATATAACAGAATATAAAGAAACTTATTAATTAAAAGAATATATAGGATATTTTAAGTTTTTAATGACATATTTTTTATTTTAAATGGTTTAAATGATGAATTTTTAATTGCTATCATAAATTACCTACTGAGAATTTAAATAACCCACTGTGTACCTAGAATTTGCTCTCTGTCAGCAATTAATAATTAAAACATAAAATCTAATAAAATATTAATAAGTATAATAAATATGCAAATAATAAATCCGTGCATTAGAAATTCATGAATGAAACGAAATAATTTAAAAATACAGTACTGTAATTTTCAGCAATGTTACAACTAACTCAGTTGTAACATATTGGAAATATTGCGGATTAGTGCTCTGTTACGACTGCTTAAACTTGAACAATTATGTGAGGGACGAACAGACCCACAATAAAGTGTTATTTTAAATTTTAATTTGGAAAATATAATCGGTTAATTTCGAACGTTTTATCGAGTTAGGCTAAAAGCCATAAAATTTATTTCCCACGGAGTTTGTTCCTTGTTGAGTCGAATCAAGTTAGTCAGGGATGTGTCACCAGGAACTTTTGATGGAGAATCCATATTGGACGTGCGACCGTTAAAGGCCATCACCTGACCTCATGGAAAAAACCCAAGAGAAAAAAAAAGAGAAAAGAAAACGATCCCGAGGTCAGTCGTCATCCGAAGTCCCTCTACAGAAGTCGTCATCNTAAATATTTCATTCGAAAAATAATTGTTTTCTTAGGTAGTGTGCAAAGTTTCAGATTTTTCAATAAAGGGGTTGCCAAAATATAAACAATTGAAAATTCAAAATTCTCCAACAGAAACTGTATTTTTTTTTCTTCATACGGCATTGCAGACGCTTGTAGAAAAGAAACTACTAGGTCTAAAAAGCTTAAATTTTAAACTTAAGCCTATCTTGTTATCAGTGAGGTGCTGGCTAAACTTCCGGGTCGATAGGACAAAGTTCACAGAAATTTCTCATAGAATTTTTTGCTTAATTTAGAACTTTTATTGCTTAATTTAATGCCTATGAGGATAATATTTCATCGAAACGAATGATTTTTATTCAAAATGTTATTCAGAATACAAAAACTTTTCAGAAAGATTATACTAAACGACGCAACGTATCATAGCATTCGATCTGCAGCCATCGTCGAACGCCGACCGAACTGTACGTCATCGTCTTATGCCTTGACGTATAGCACAATTGTTAAACAAAAACATCTGAGATGTAAAAAATTGCGCCAAGTAAAACATTATGACAATTTGACTGACAGGGCAAACCGCTGAACCTAAAGAAATGAGATTTGGTACACAGTTATTATACTGTACGTCATGGAAACTCACACTAAGAAGGGATTTTTCGAAATTCCCCCGCAGGGGGAGAGGGAGAGCATTAAGGCTTAACCGGAAAAAACGGCTTCTACTTTACTGTTTTAGATGCGATTTTTTGTTTTCAACGACGTTTAGTCTTCATTGAGTACTTAGATGTATTAAAATGATAACATTTCAGACATTATTATAAATATTTCTATATATTTCGATTTTTTAACCAAATGTTCGAACCGTTTTAAATTGGAATTTGTCATTGCATATTGGTTCGATTATAGAACGATTGTAAACGTTCCAGAAAATTGATCAAATTGAAAACAGTTCGTTTTATTCTCAGCGGTAGGTGTTATATAACAATTACTATGGTTATTGAAATACTGAATATAAATGGGGTTTGCTTGCAAAATCCCCGCGGGCGAAGTTGCGGGTAACAGCTAGTATAATTATAAATCAATAAATTAACACAAAATATCATTTCGTTTATATTATTTTTTATCTGGGTATCTTCATAAATGGTGTATACGGCAACTATTAACTTGTAATGAGTTGTTAGTTTAATTCCAGAGAAATACGTACTTTAGAATCGGTCAGAAATTTTTCTCTTTATAAAAAAAGTTTCTATTGAATATATTGTAGACTTAGACTCTCGATTTCTAAGTTCTCAACTCTTATTTTCACGTAAAGCCACTGTTATAAATGTTTTCTATAATATATATTTATTTGAATTGATAATGATAATTAATCATTCGACACATACATTTGAAAAACTTATTTCTATTAAATGAAATTATTGTATTAAATCAACCCAGAAAACGTAAAACTGATACATCCGGCTATTCGTCCAGCCGGATATCCGGGAATCAATTACAACATTTACGGATGAGATCTGTGTCGCAGCCTAGACTCGATTCTAGATCTTCAAAAAAACAGTGATTCGAGGTTAAAAAGGTCAAACTATCGGATAATTCAGCCGACACGATACTGAAATAAGTAAAATTCTACCAGGTTCTTAAAATGATATCAAATTTTCATTTGAAAGTTATTTTAATCAGCATTTATATTTCTCCCTCCATCTGAGTAATTTCGAGTGGGCATACCTCAGTTGGACGATAGTCAACTGGGCAATTTACAATGGGGTGATAGTCGAGTGATGGTTAATTGGGCGAAAGAAAGTTAAAAATTTTTGCATGGTTAAAAAGTAAACGATTTTTTTTTGTAAATATTGATAAAACACATATAGCTTAAATGTGGTAAAGACTTATGAGTTATAAATTATGAACTATGAGTTACGAGTTATTTCCAACTTAGAAAAAAGGAAATGTTTGGAACAACGTACTGTAGCATTGTTAATTATTGTGTCGGAAGTGGTTAACAAAACATATCAAAGAAAAGCAGTTTGTCGAAAACAAATTTTTTCGAAAAATTCCTATACTTTTTGTTTTATTGTATACTGTATTTAATGCATAATGTAATGTATTCTTAATTTTACGCAGTTGTTGTCTTTGTTTTCATGTATATTTGTTAATTTTGGGGATAGATATCAACTGTCCTTCGGGACTTTTCTATTTACTTGTAAAAATAAATAATGTAACATGTATAAATATGTTTGTTAATTACAGAATAATTCTTTTAACTCGTTTTTCTTAAAAAATATTTTAAATAATATTTTTTAAGAAACGAGTTAAAAGAATTTAAAGGCAATTTTAATAAAGAAAACAATAAAATATTTTGTATTTTGTCACTTAATAAGTGACAAAATACAAAATATCTCTTTTGATATCTTACTTTGTTGCCCAGATGACCATTGCCCAATCGCCGTTGCCCAGTTGGCGGTGTCCCATTTCGAGCTGCTATCATGGAAACGTTTTCACGAGTTTGTTTTGAAAACGTTTTACTGTGATTTTTCATTTGATTAAATGTTTTCGTATTTTTTCTGTTTCAAAAACTTTTTAGAAAGAATAGTAATAGGAAGTGCAATATCTGCAGTAGGTGAATTAGAATTTCCCAGTTAGATTCTATTGATTTTTGTTGTGTCATTAGCGGAAAATGAGTTTGACTGCTTGCTTATAAGGAATCATGTTGACTATAGTATTTATTTATATTTTTACATACTTCATAAAATATAACCTTTTTTTTAGTTTTATAATATCACTTAATGCCGAATATATCCTTTTCTGTATAAAGATTTATATTTAACGTTCAGAAACAATAATTTATTAGCTTTGAACTATTATTATATATACGTATAATATATAACACTTGATAAATAATATATATGTTATTTATCAAGTCAACATTAATAGTTCTTGCAATAATAATAACTGCAAGAATTTTCCAGATAACCCGATAATATAAGTTTTTACTAAGTTTTTTCTAAATCAGTCTTTTGACATAGTAGATCCTGAAGGCTACCCATTTCAGAAACTGCTCACCAAACATTTTAACACTAAATTTATTGTATTATCGCAATTTCATATTGCGACTTCTTATATTCGTAATATAGCCTATATTTGTATTTCTAATGTATACTTGTATTTTTAATTTAATTTAAAACTGATCAATTGGAAAAATTATGATGGTACAGATCGTTTATTACATCAATCTTTAAGCAATTTTGTATAAGATATAATGCAATCATCAAAATATTTTATATTAAAATTTGAAATAATATTAAATTTAGGTATATGTTAAAGAATTTATGGAAAATATCTTAAAATAATAGTTTAATATGTTTTCATTTTTCCAAAAATCTCGCAACATCATCAGAAACTATCCCAGGTATTTTCCTATCTTAAAAATAGTCTCAGAACATTAACAATCTTTTAATCAATTTTTTAAATGATCTGTACAGTAAGTCTACCATTTAAAATTTATATTAAATAATAATATAGTATTAAAAACATATCAGTTATATAATATTTTTATAACTTATATCATTTAATAATAATGATTATTAATAATTTCAATGTTCTTAAGAATAAATATAAGCCATTATTTTCGTTCTATTGTATACAAACACATTCATTTTTAATATTATTTTGTATGAATAATTCATGAAACCTCATTAGACGGAAATTAAAACTAAACCAAAGTTATGATCATGCATACAGAATCAAATAATTTCGATTTTATGTCCTGTTTAAAAAAGAAAACCCGGACAATCAAAAACTGAAAACACGTATTATGTCGAGTAGCCTATTCGAATAATTATGACGTCAGCAGATTATTTGGTGTCGAATGGTATATAAATGGCCGCTAATTGCGGTAAAAATTAAAAAGCAATACATTGATGTACCGTATCAAGTAAGTAATTTTTTAGTTACGTTTTCAGTGTTAAGCGGCTGATGTTATTAGATTAAGTGATAGATACTTTACCCGTAATGTAGGAATCTATTGTATTTTATAATAAACCATAATCTAACATTTAATGAAAATGTTTGGTTTATTATCACTTTTCAGTATTTTTCTGTGAGTAGTTTTAAAACTCCTTCCTCCTTGTGGGCAGTAAAAGTGCTTTTTGTATTGTTCAATATAGATTTGTGGTTGGTTTGATGAAATTGGCCAACGCAACATACGGGAGATCTTCTAGGGGCTTATGCCTCCCAGGAAGACTTTCTATGTGAATTTGGCCTGTAGTTAGACACGTAAAGGACACCTGGAAATTTCCAGTGCTCAGCTCGTTGATGAGGCGTGAATCCACGACCCCATGACCAACTACAGTACCATATTCAGTGGTTTTATCCACTCGACCACTGGTAGGCAAGAATCGGATTGAATTTCTATTTCAAATCCTAAAAGCATTAGGATGTTTGGTTTCTGTGTAATATTTTATAATGTTAAATGATGCTTACATATAATGTGTATATACAGGACATATACGGGTTTTGCATAGGTTGTATATATCCTATGTAATATCAACGTTATAAATAATTAGTTTTTAAATATGTATTTTATAATCACATGCAAAATTCTGCAATTAAGTGCAAAGATTAGAGAATTTATACGTGAATAAGGAAATTTAAAATAGTCGAAAACGAATTTTCTGAAATCTTGATTTGTTTCATAACATGAATAACATAATAATAATTCATACAATTTTAAGTTAATTTAACTTTTTTATTTACTTCTTGAACATTGTTAAATTTTTCTTTACTTATTAGGAAAATAAATGAGGGAAAATATTGTTTAAAAACTGAATTAGAGCATAGACATTAATTCTGTCTACAATTATTGAATTTTCGAGCATTTGAATATCATCTTCGAATTAGAAAAGACAGTAATATATCAATATATTAAATATGGTAAAGTACATATAACATATAATAATAATAAGTCATTAAATAATCGATATTGTGAATATTATATATTAATATGTAAGAATCCAGAAGTTTTTCCTGCGTATTCTGTCACGGATATGGCGGGCCCTTCCTCCCTCTCTCCGTTATAGAGCGAACTAATGAAGGATACGATTAAAAGACCCCCCTTTATGTGTGGAAAGAGAGATTATTAATCTTACAGGACACGTAAGAATGAATATAGAAGAAATGTACATAAAATCGAGAAAGAAAGCTAAATATATTAGACATACGAATTTAAAGTAGAACGAGTACGTGTAATCAAGGTGGGCAAATTATGACTCGTGAGCTCATTCGGTTCTTCTATTCGTTCACTGAGACTCCCTTGTATTTATACATTTTTTATAAATTTGGGGCATACTACTTACATATAGAAACTTATAAAAATATATTACAAGACTATTATGTAGTGCGATACACGCGGTTTGTAAGTGTAACTCGAAGGAGAATAAACGAATGTTTATCTATAAGAATATAGGCTATCATATGAATTATTTTAAAGAATTTTATCCCATTTGCAGTAATGATTTAACTCAATAATCTAAGTAGAATGAAACATCGAATTTTTTTGTACTTTTTTTTATTTATTTACATTTATTTTATAAAAGCATTACCACAGCTAAAAAATAAAATCGGAATTTTTAAAATTAATTAATTATTATTATTTATTTTTTAAAATTATCCATTAAATTATTTTTAAAATTTATTGAAAAAAATCACAATGTTTTTGAAAATTAAATTAAAATCTTAAAAAAATTTGGAAAATTATTATACAATTTACCATTAATTTTATCAATTAATGACAAATTATTCCTTTTAAATGGTTATAATTTGCCATTTTAATTATTTTTCATTTTTTAAAAATAAAAGTTTTGATATACAATTTTTTTTTCTTAATTTTGAAAAGACCTAATTTATTAATCAGAAATATCTTAATATTCTATTTCCCATGCTTTAATGATAATAAAAAATATTGTTTTTTTTTTGTTAGTTTTGGCTACAGAAAATTATACACACTGAGAAATTAATTATATTCCATATTTATTCAATAAAAATGAGTACAAAATTTTTAAAAAATGTAGAAAGATGTGGCAGAAGATTCCATATGAAATACAGTATTGAAATAAAATGCTATTAAAATGCAAATACATTGGTGCCTCGTATAACGTACTTAATCTGTTCCAGGTGGACGTCCGTTAAGTGAAAAATCCGTTATACGAAACGCATTTTCCCATAGAAATATATGTTAAAACATATAATTCGTTTCGCAGCATAAAACAACCGTACTGTACCATAAAAAAATGAAAATGGAGCAGTCACCAATTATGCCGGGTAGTCAGATGTTGTGAGGAGGAGGAGGAGGAACACTTTCTTCACACATTCGTACAGATACAGACCTTTTACACATTGCAGCAAGTTTCTTTTTATTGTTTTTAATCGGAGTCAGATTCAGGAGACCTGAGCTTGTAGGGTCATCTCCTCTTGTGCCATCCTTTGTTTTTTGGCAGTTGGCTTCTAGAAAAACATGTCCAAGGTGGTCTGTTTCTCTCTCATCCAGTGGAGTAGCGTGGGTGTCAGCCGCCCGGGGCGGAGGAAAATTTCGCCGCCCCCTTAATTAAATGACTAAAATTCAGTTTCGTCACAGAAAAAGTAATGAAAACTTCCGTGCTCATTTCAATGTCCGAATCCTAGGTGCGACAAAAATATGAAATGAAATGGTTTACATTTTTACAAGATATTATTATTATTTATAGTGAAATTTTGCCGCTCACTTAGATTTTACAAATACGTGAGCCGTTCAGAGCCCGGCACACGTATCTGTAAAATCTAAGTGACTCGTACAACATGGAATTCATATAAAACGGAATAATCAACAGTGTTATAGGGGGGGTCGAATGTATGTTCTATATTTAGCACTTTATTTAATTAAATTCTTTAATAATGCATTAATTTATTTGAATTGAATTATTCCTTTATTTTACTTTTATTCTTTATAAAGTTTTAATAAACTGGAAAATTTGTCAATTAGAAAAAGATCAGTTTGTATTGGCTTTGATGGGATAAGGTAACGCAATACATGGATGATATGCCAAGGAAGAGTGCTCAAAGGAAGACTTTCTGTAGGAAACTAGCTCCTATTTAGGTGTTGGACAAGTGAGGAAAACCCGAAAAACTCCACTGGCCAGCCCGTTGGTGAGGTGTACTACTTGTGTTTAGTGGTATATCCATGCTGTCACCTGAGGGCTTGTCTTTTACTGGCAATGTTTACGATCAATTACGTTGCACAAATTGAAATATTGAATATATTTAAAGTATAATGTACTGTACTGTACATACATATAGACCAAAACAGTTATTTTGAGCTAATTCAAAGTGAATAATAAAATATTTAAATTTGATATTAAGAATGAAAAGTAATTACGAAAAATAAGATAAATTAATAATAATGAAATTTAAGAGAAATGTCATATTGAAGATAATAATTAAAATGACATTATCTCATGGATAAAAGCAGCTGGAATAGCATCTGCTTAACCTTAACTTGCTTTTTTATCTCTAATACAGGAAAAAATTATTTCGTCTCTTTAGAAACAAAAATTCAATTAAAAAATTAAATATTGAACTCATAATTGTGCACAACCTTAAGCACATATACAAATAGAATTTATATCTAAATGCATTATGATAAAGTAAATTCAAGTAAAGTTATTTCCTTTAATTTCCTATGAGATGATTCATTCAAGGTTACTAATTTGTATTTATCTTTTATCTGATTTAAAGGCTGAGAAAATTGACATCGGCGATCAATGTTTTAATTATTTATTTATTTTCGAAATTCTATAAATTGCCAATACGATCCGTTGATAATTTAGCGATTTCAACTTCCTAGAGTGAATCGCCAAAACTTCAAGTAAGTGTTCAATTATACAATTTTCAAAATGGTAACGGAAATTATTATATTATAAAATATATTCTTCATTTTGCGTTTTTGTATCGAATTTAATTATAATTGGTAATTCTAAATTATTTGTATCTAATGTATAAAAGCGTTTTATAAAATCTAAAATCCAGTACAAAAACGTATGATTTATGAATAATAAAGTGTTAGCTTATTTTATATTCGTTCTTTTTTAATATTAGATAGTTTATAAATTGCATACTTTAAATTTTATGCTGAACTGCCGGATGATCGTGTAATTAAGGTGTCAGCCTATTGCTCTGAAAGACCCAAGAACGAATCCAGACGAATCGCAAAACCCTAGGAATTTCCGGGATTGCGGTTCGTCTCGGATACCATGGGTCCAGTCCCTCACCACTCGGCAGTCCCATTGTGGGTCTGGCCAAACCCATAATGGACTTAAGAAACTTTCTTAGTATCCACAGGGCGTATAGACAAAAACTCTATCGAGTTTTTCTGTAAATATTAATTAATTAACTTATAAACTAGACATATTATAAAAAAGGTATAAAGGAAAAAGAAAAATTACATTTTGTTTTCGATTTTTATAATTTAAAAATTTGAAATGTTATCAAACTAAAGTATAATTTTAAAATTTCCTATAACCATGTTAATTATTTTCCTTGTGCAAAAGCTAAGAATTTCGCTTTTATTTTCTAATTAAAAGGAAGTTATTAGCTCCTGAATTACCTGTTTTTATTATTATTATGCATTTGTACTATTATGGCGTTTATTAAAACAGACATTCATTACACAGCGTTGTAAACACTAAATAATTGAGATTGTAGTATTATGTTCTTTCCTATTTAAATCACGATTAAGATAATGCAATGCATTCAATTTTTAATATCGTAGTCTACTTTGAGGATAAAGTGATTTAAATAGGTAATTTATTTGAAATTCTTTGAATTTATTGAGTAAATGATATTAATAGCATGAAGAAAATTGAAAATGGAATAAGATCAAGGTATTTTTCATTTTGTTAAGTACAGAAAAACTACAAACTTCTAGTAAATGACTTTTCTCTTCGTACTTCATTACAAGTAATTAAGGTTAATGGCGAATTTATTATTACAGGAACTTGATTTATTTTTTTAAATACAAAATAAAATAACCGCTAAACAAGGGTGACCTCCGAACGACGGTCATTTTTTATGTTTTTGTCTTTGGCCGTCGTACGGAGGTTTGGCCGTAATAATTTTTTTTTTCAAAAGAATATAATGATTTTTTAAAATAAATTTTTATTACAGTATGTGGAAAATAATCTGCTTATTTGTTATTTTGGCCTTGACCATACAGACTGGAGATGCTAGCCGAGGTAGGTTTTTCAGATAGCACTAAATATTATATATGATATAAAACTTTGAAAGAATTTGTTGTATAATTATCTATTTTCACCATTTAGATACAAATAACAAGCCATACAGAGTAGTCTGTTATTTGGGCAGTTGGGCTAACTATCGATATGGAGAAGGAAAATTCTTGATTGAACATATTGATCCTTTCATCTGTACCCACGTAGTATATGGCTTTGCTAAACTCGGTCCCGATAACAGAATAGCTGCTTACGACCCATATTTGGATCTTAAGGAGAACTGGGGTCTAGGTGCTTTTCAAAGATTTAACGGATTAAAGAAGCAAAATCCTCATTTAACTACAATTTTGGCCATTGGTGGTTGGAATGAAGGATCAGTTAAATATTCGAATATGGCAGCTAATCCTGCATCTAGGAAAACATTTGTTGACAGTGTTGTCGAATTTCTAACGAAATATGACTTTGATGGTTTAGATATGGATTGGGAATATCCTGCTATGAGAGGAGGAAAACCAGAAGATAAAGAGAACTTCATACATTTATTAAGGGTTGGTATTTCGATTAATGTAAACTATAATCTTGAATAGTGCTAAGACTGTTTGATTTATAGGATCTAAAAGAAGGGTTCGAACCTCATGGTTTCATTTTGACTGCTGCAGTTTCTGCAGGAAAGCACACCATCGATCCTGCATATGACATCCCTCAAATGTCCAAGTAAATTTTACTTTCTTATAATTCTTTACTTTAGTAATTTTTAGCACTTTAAAATAATATTTTCATATAATGGTAAAAATTTGCATTATATTTAACTAGATATTTGGATTTCATTAATTTGATGGCTTACGATTTCCATGGTTCATGGGAAAACTTCGCTGGTCATAATGCTCCTCTGTACCCTCGTGAAGAAGAGTCAGAAGATCAGAAAGTACTGAATGTGGTATGTACAGTACACGAAACTAGATATTTTAAATTTGTATAATTGTGAAATATAAGTCTTAAATATTTTAATATAGGACTTCGCAGTTAATTATTGGTTGGATAAGGGATGCCCGAAAAACAAACTTGTGCTTGGAATGGCTTTGTATGGTCGATCTTTCACTCTAAAAGATGCTAACAACAACGGTCTAGATGCACCTGTCACCGGAAAAGGAATGGCAGGACCAATTACTAGGGAAGGAGGCATGTTGGGCTATAATGAGGTGCACAAAACGAATAATTATTTATATTTATATTTTCTATACGATTTATATTTATAATTATAAATATTTATATTTTCCATCAGATTCTTTAAGGTTTTATTCTTTTGTACAGATCTGCAAATTTGTTGGTAAAGAAAACTGGAAAGTTGAATGGGTTGAATCAATTAAATCTCCTTACGCCTACAAGGACAGACAATGGGTGGGATATGATGACCAGAAAAGCATTAAAATCAAAGTAAAAAACATTTAAAATAATTTATAGTTATTATAATTTATCATATGTGATTTGTTTAATGATAAAGGTTTTCTTTTAGGTTGACTACTTAAAAGAAAAAGGATTAGGAGGCGGTATGGTGTGGTCTATCGAAACAGATGATTTCCGAGGATTATGTCATGGTCATAAATATCCTCTTCTAACTATTATTCAAACTGAATTGAATGGCCCAATCACTCGACCAGAAGTAATCCCCGACGAAGACACAACAACAGTCAGAGGAAAAGTAACATTTCAACCAACCGAACCTCCCAAGCCTTTCGTTTCAACAACTGGCACTGGTTTAGAGCTGAAATGCGATAAACAAGGTTTCCACAGATATCCTGGTGACTGCTCCAAGTTTTATGAATGCATTCCTAGTGGAAGCAGTTTCAAAGTTATCACGTACGATTGCCCACCAGGAACCGCATTTGATATAAAAATCTCAGGATGTAACCATCCTAGTTCTGTCGAAGGTTGTTGATATGATATTTTCGATTAATAAAGTTTAATTTTGTGAACTACAGTTTGTTATTATTATACAATAATTTTGAGTCTTAAGTTTCTAAAACGAATGATAGTCTAATGTGATTTCCATGCATGCTAGGAAAGTAAGATAACTTAAAGAATAGAAATAAGTTAAAATAGTAATTTTTGTAATACTTTCTTAATATTACCGAGCAGTTAGTAACATTACACTTATTCTAGAGATAAAAAAAGCACAGTTTGGCAAAATTGTGAGTATATTTTTCAATTCTTTGACCGTATTTTAAATAGAATTTTATACGTCATTTACATTTGTAGACCATACGAATTTTTTTACTAATACTAAAAGTAATGTCTGTTGATGATACTTTTTTCTATGCAAGAACAGAATCTTATTTGCACATTTTACTATTAATATAATTTTAAAAAATGCAATTATTTTTACCGATTGTTGTATTGCCTTTATGCTTTTGTGCTTTGTAATTGCTTTTATTCACGTTGGACAATTACGAGCATTTTTAAACTGTTTCAGCTAATAGAATCATAATATCTTCTTTTCAATTATTTAGTAATTTATAAGCATTTTTCAAGAAGAAAATAAATAAAGAAAGATACATTAAAAACTGCTATCAATAAAAATAGAAATTGACAAACAGACATCACAATATTAATGAATTCGATCTCGTCTAAAGACTTTATTTTT
Source organism: Centruroides sculpturatus (assembly GCF_000671375.1). Classification (NCBI taxonomy): domain Eukaryota; kingdom Metazoa; phylum Arthropoda; class Arachnida; order Scorpiones; family Buthidae; genus Centruroides; species Centruroides sculpturatus. The sequence goes on along the minus strand of NW_019384649.1, from coordinate 202,671 downwards.
TAAAAGAATATATTTGCATGTATGAAACTGCCAAACAAATTGGCTAATTTTATACACGCAAATAGACATTTTGAGATTAACAAAGATTAATCGATGGTAAGACAGAATAGATGGTGTTTTATGAGAATCGATAGCTATACTTTGAACTTCAAAGAACCTAAAATCTTTAAAATATTTGAGATTTCTGATGTTTTTTGTTTGATATCAAACACAAAGTTTCTTTTTGACTGTAAAAATTTTTTTCTATACGGATTCTTATTGTATTCAAAGATTTTATGCCAATGGCTGAATGAATCAAAGTACCTTTCGCAGTCTCAACGACTGCTTCATCTGACAGGATCTTATTCGTTATTACGTTAAAGTCCACGTTGTTAAAATCTTCAACAAAATTGTCATTAGCATTAATATGCTCTAGCACAGGGCTTCTTAAACTTTTTTTATTCACGACCCCATTTATGATTGTGATTTTTTTTCGCGACCCAAAAATATAAAAGAAAGATATATACAAATTCGCAAAAACAATGGTGTGCTACCACAGTTCACTCTTGTGTTACAATGGAACAGAGACAACTGAATACGCTGAAAAGTGACAACACTACACTAGTTCACACTACAATCAGTGTTGTTGAATCATTGTCTCGCTGCACCAGAAGTGACACAAAGCGCAACTCACGAAACTTATGACACAAAGCATGCCTCACTTTCAAACTCATTTTCAAACTCTCATAAATTATTTTCAAAATTTTACATTAAAATCTCGCGACCCCAAGATTTCGCTAAGTGACCCCAAATGGGGTCGCGACCCATAGTTTAAGAAGCCCTGCTCTAGCAGATCCTTCAATGGCACATCATCATCGTCGTCAAATGAAGTGTCCTCTCCCATACATCCTGAAACTAAACCAGTACGTTGGAAACAGTTTTGTATTGTGATTGATTGCTGCCATACTTCTTGAAGTCTTTCAGTGAAACATACTTCATTTAGAGCATTTATTGATAAATATTATAAAGTCTCTGTAAATCCGCACGAAAAATATATAAATTTTCGGTTTAGCGGTAGACCATCACACAGCAGAAACCGAACCGAAACCGAAAATTTATATATTTTCGGTTTCGGTTCGGTTACCGCTAAACCGAAAATTTATATATTTTTCGTGCGGATTTACAGAGACTTTATAATATTTATATATAAACAGCAGTCATAAGAAATTTAATTAACATTTATTGATAGATTTCGCTTTGATTTCAAGCTTGGATTATATTAAGAGCTATTTCTCTTCTGTTTAAAGTCTTGAAGCTGCAAATCACGCATCGATTCATGATGGACGACTGACGTGGTATTGTCGTATTAGACTGATATTGCTGACGTTTTCAACATGAGGATAAGCTGGGCAGTTGTCTATCAAATGCAGAATCTTTCTTTCACTCTCAGTTCTCGGTCCCAACGTCGAACGTCTTCTTCAAAAATAAATGACACCATTTTCTCCTTTAAATTTAATGTTTTTTTCGATATCAAGTGATAAAATAGTTCCGTTTCATCACCATTAAAAATATCATTAGCTGAATAGCTGCTGCAGATTTTGTCATTCTAAACTCAACCAGTCAGACGTTATCTCGAGTCACCAACTTTGCTTTTCTTCTTATCTTTCCAAACGTAATGCCATCCTTCTTCTACCTGTCTAGCTTTCTCTTTGAATAAATAAACTTCTGATTTGCATTCAGCAACTTAATGGCTGCTCAGCTTTCGTTTTGAGCAAAAGTCCATTGAAAATGATGCCTGAAGAGCTCTGAATCACTGAAGCAATGCTTGGTCAATGTAATCTCGAACAGTCATACAGAATTTTTTATTTGAGACCTTTTCGTATCCAAGGAACCCAAAATTTTGTCTTTATTTTTAATATAACAATTAGAATATAATTATGTTAGTTTTCCTTTTAAAAAATAGTCTGTATATACGTTTCATTTGACGATGATGATGATGTGCCACTGTATATATTAATGCTAATGACAATTTTAAAAAGCAAAATAGAAACCGAATCATTGCCATTATTATCGCCCGGAATAAAAATCTTTTTCTTCTCAAACAACTATAAATACGAAAGTAATTATGAAAATAATTAATAAATACATACAGGAAATCCTCGTTAATTCGAACTCGGATAGTTCGAAATCCTATTAGTTCGTCATACATTTGTACTTTATACATTTGTCCCGGCCGGGGATATAGAGATTTACACGTTAAGGAATTCGGTTAGTTCGAAATACGGCTACTTCGAAATTACAAGTGAAAATTCTGTCCGAACTGTGTTAACTCGTACGTTTAGACCAGTGTTTCTCAACGGGGCGATATCGCCCCCATGTGGGCGTTTTTTCATGTTGAGGGGAGCGATTAGTAACAATTTATATTTTGGGGGGCGAAAACAATTTTCTGGGCGATATAGTAAAACTTTATATTAAAAATAATTAAATATTTTATTCGTTATATCGTACAATAATTAAACAAAAACATTATACATTATACTAGTAACTAGTCTATTCAATGCAGTACGAATTTGGCGTTAGCCTTGTCCCTCGGCATCGGAATTTTGTAGTGAAGGGGGCGATACTACGTAACGGTTTTATTGAAGGGGCGACGATTCGTTAGAGGTTGAGAAACATTGGTTTAGATCAGTGATTCTCAAACTTTTTCGATCCACCGCCCCCTTTGTTCCATAAAGTTATACCCAACGCCCCCTAACCCATTTTTTCTTGTGTGAGAAAAGGATTGGAAATATTCTTAGGAAAACTTTTCTATGAATCTCACACTTTGTGCCCTTACTGTACATTGTTCTCATCATCTGGAAACCATTAAACGCAATGTTTCCTCTTATCAGCCCCAATTTTGCCTTTGGTCACCGTTCAATACCCTGCCTCTATCATAGATCTATTCATCGCGCCAGAAGGGGGCGTTATTGCTTACTTTGAGAAACGCTGAGCTAAAATAAAAGTCAATGTGTTAGAAATATTCAAGTTGTGACCTTCAATAAAAAATAAAAAATATATAAAATGTCAACATTTTATATATATTCCGTCGAATTTTTATATATAGAATTTGTCTGCCGTCGCCCCTCTATATTTCCTTAACGCCCCCAATTCTCTTTGAGCCTTCTACTGCCCCCTGAAAGCCTCCAGCGCCCACAAGGGGGCGTTATCGCCCACTTTGAGAAACGCTGGTTTAGATCGAAGTGACTCCATGCTATAAGAGAACAATATAGAAAGAACAACTCTAATCTTGTCAATATGGCTTTGCTTTTACAGTAATATATTTTCGGGTGTCATCTTAAACTTCGACTACCCCTTTTTCCTCTTATTTCATAAAATAAGGCTGGATTTCGGAATTGCAAGATTGGGATGCAAGTAGCAGATTGAGGTATTTGTAGGGCTACTACTTTTGAACAACTTACAACTTTTTATGCCACTTTAAAAATAATTTGGGCTACATTTCGAAAAATTCTGCTTTACTTTTTATAAAATCTATCTGGCGACCTCTGAGGTTCTCATCTGACACGTTCTGTTTACCTGTAATTTATTTATTTATATTATTATTAATTATTAATTAACGAAGGTAGCGTTCTGTATACGTAGCCGTATTCCGTTTGCCTAATAAATTACATTAATTACATGGCATTTGACATATTGAAATCGCGAATATTTTGTTTCCTGAATTTTGAACTAACGAGGATTTCCTGTAACTAGTATCAAAATATATGAGGATTACGACAAACTTTTAAATAAAAAGTACTGTAAATACTCGAAAACATCGATTAAATCTTCGAAGCGAGAGACAAATGATGGCGGAACTTGCGGCTTGCTGGAGTATATGATTGGCATTTGGCAGAATGTAGATCACCTATCATAGATAAAACTTTGTGATTGGGCTATATGTTTGACATTTTTTGATGCTTATTCCTTTGTACTGTATTTATATATGTAGATAGATTTTGTTGACCAGTTTTGTTTTTTAAATTCGAATTTTAATTATTTAAAAAATAAAAAAGTAACTTAATATAAATAAAATGTGAAGTCCAGATAAATATAGCATTTGTTATTTTCATTTAAATAATTAAGGAAATAACTTTTCAAACATTTATTATACAGACTGCAACGTTTTACTTTATACAGATATCGCAATATCTAAATTTATTACGGATATTATATGACATTATTTGATCACATTTGCTTATTATAATACACAAATGTGATTAAATAGTGTCATTATACTCTTCAGCATTTTATTTTGATTACTCAATAAATGAACATTGTATAGTCCAGTTATTTAGAAATTTCCTAGCGTGATAAATTGCAATGATCAAAGAACTATTTTGTTATCAAATAATTTTGATAATCATACTCTTTAATCTGATTATTTTCCATTTATTCATTGTATTTGTTTTTACATTTCGTAATTATCTTGTTAAGTGTCTGCGTGTTATTGCCATGACAAATAATATTTGAAATCAGAGATAATTTTTTTGAAAATTCTAGTGTAAATAGAAAAGATAAATAAAATCTGGAAGGTAGAAGCTTAAAGCTGTTTTATTTTGATTTATATTTATATAAAAATAAGACAAACTTCGGTTTTATTCCGGATGTGAAATTAAAACAGGTTTAGTTATAATTAAGATAAAAGGAAGAATATAGCTTAAAATAAAGAAAGAACTGAAAATAATTATATCTGCTTTGTCTGAAATTCGAATTATTACTAATATAGCATTAAAAACACTTTTCATTTTTGTTGTTTTTTTATTTATAAAAGTTCTAGTACAACTACAATTTTGAGGAATTCTTATGAAAACTTGTGGACCTCATTAATTTAAGAAGATTAAAAGTTATATTAAAAACAAGTAAATTTAGAAAAAAATAAGCAATTATAATATTTAAACTTTATTGGTATAGAAGATGAATCAATATGCCTTTTTTAAACATAATTATTTTTTAATTATAGTACAATCATGCTTCTATAAGTTGTTATATCAGTTATGCTATTAAAAATAGGTTACAGGACATTTACACGATATTTATAAAACGAATATTTTAAAAAATAAGTACAGAATTCAAATAATTTGAGCTGAAATATAATTGATGTTATGTTATTTTAAATTACACTATACGGTTCCAAAGGAGCACAATGGAAAATACGATTGTTTCTATTGTTTCAATAGTCACGAGACGAACTCGTTTCGGAAAGTTATAAAGTATTTTCACTTGATTGACAACAATTCCCTAAAAGTAGGTGAGAAAATTTAACCGATGTATGAAGAATTATGAAGTAATATGTGTCGATTTGGTATTTTTCACAAGCAATATTGCATTGATTAGTCAATGATTCTTCGCTCGGCCTCCATTTCTGTAAAATGCTTATTCATGAAAAACAATTTGTTTCAGAAAGTGCCGTAACTAGGCAGGTGCAACGAATGCACAGGCCTGGAATAAAGGGGTCTAAAATGAGGTATCAAAAATAATTATAATTACAGTATAGTCTTATTCTCAAATTTTAAATTTTGCTGCCGTGGGGAACCAATTCCGCAACGTTTTTGATTAAAGTTAAATCATTTCTATCATATTTATTTTTAAAAATATCTTTTCTAAAAAATGAGTGCGCCAAAAATATAATCTTTGCACAAGACTCATGAAAAGCTATTAGGCAATGTTTCGGATACAAGACATGGATGATGTGCACAGTAAATGGTAACATATATTCAATGGAAATATACCAAGAAAAGAAAATTCAAGATACTCCAGGACTTGCAGCTTTTTTCCCAAAAGATTTCACTTCAGTTTATAGACTGATCACCTGAAAAAAAACGCGTGCGAATAAACACGCTTTTGCGTTTTGCTGATTTTATTCCCTTATTTATTTGTTGCATATGAACAAATTTACGCATTCGTCAATACAGCGTTAATACAGAAGAAACGGTATTGCACTATATTGTAATCAGAAATACAATACGAATAATCACGAATACAGGAATCAAGTTATGGTTTGTTTCGTTTAGTTTAGTCTTACTTTCATTACATTTCATAACATTACACGGAAAAGTATTTGTAATCGCGTCAAATTTGACCCTCCTCTGTTCCTTTTTTTTCTTTGGTGCAAATCTCGATGTTTCGAGACTTTCTGAACCTAAAAAAGTCAAAAAAGAAAAATTTCCGGAAAATATATGTAAGCTACAATATTTATATATGGGTTGGCGCCTATTTCGTTTAATATCTCAGGATGGAGTAAAGATTAAGGAACAAAATTTGACACAATAATTTGTATATAAGAGGTATTGAGACTATTAAATTTTGGAGTACGGAACTCGAGGGGTGGGAAATAGAGGAGTCATGTGTCATATCTTAGCTTGGATCGAACTTAATTAAAATGTTACTCGTTATTGTCATTTACAATAATTTAAAAAATTTATCTCTATTCTTAAAATTAAAACTTTTTTGCCTGTTTATAATAATTAATAATATACAGTACTATAAAAATTATTTTTCTAATGACATCCCATATGGATGGCGCGCCACATACAATTTTAACTTTGAGCTAGTGTCATAGAGTTTTTTAAAATTTAAATAGTTTTTATCATACTTCAACAGGATTACTCTATTTAAGCTTTTGTTATTTACTTAAATTTTATATCGTAGTTAAAAATTATTTGATTACCTAACGGCCCCTTTAAACTCTTGTTCGAAGCCGAGAAAGTTGAGCAAGAGCATCTGCTAACTTTTTTATAGTGAAAAGAGATTGAAGAATTTGAATTTTTAGACAATGTAAAAGATTTTATGTTTTATTTATTTATTTATTTTTGAGACACATATCACATGTAAACTAACATGTTTTTAAGTTAGCTGCTATGCATTCTCCGGACAGTTTAGTTACAAACAAATATAAAAAATAGAGGTAAATAAGTATCGAATTAATATAACGCAAAATTATTTTTAAAATTCCTTAAATGTCATAAAATGTATTAACTAATAAATATCAGTTTATTATAGAGAAGAGAAAAAAGTTTTAGTAACGATGATAATGTATTTTCTCTCTTAATTCAACGATAATGCAAATAGTTTAATTGGTGATTAATATTGTCATCAGTTCAAAACCAGAAATTGGGAAAAACTGATAAAAAATCTATCAGTTTTTATCACAATACTCAGCATTAGGTAGGTTGTAGCTACATATCACCTATCATTCTTATTTGCCTTTTTTTCAAAATACAAACCGGAGTAATTTTTGTAGAAATGAATAAATCATTTTGGGAATTTTCCAATGGGAAAAAGTGTTCCAAATCGGAAAAATCTCGGAAAATCGGAACATATGGCAAGTCTATCGATGATTAAATTAATGAATTAATTGCCAAATAATATTCAATTTTTATTATGTTCCATAAAAGGAGTTAGTTATTTATCTTATTAACAATAAAATTAATGAGTGGCTGACTTCAGATACGAATATTTTCATAATTAATGTTGTATGATATTTTATCACAGCTTTATTTTTATATATTCTAAAACATTTAAGATGTTGGATAATGAACTAAAAATTTAATGATTAAGTGGAAATAAACACCATTAAATAATTTTTCAAATGTTATTCTAAATATTTATATCGAATAATAATTATAAACATTTTCCATAGATTTTTACTATTAAAAGTTTTTAATGTTTATTCGAATAAGCATTAAAAAACTTTTGGAAAGAAATGTCAATCTTTTGGAAAAGTTCCTGTAAATTTGAACAAAAATATTTTATAATATTATTCGTAATAAAATCTCAATCCATGTTTAATGATTTAGTGATGTAAAATTCCCAAATTGAACTGAGTTTTTTTATTCAGTTCAAGTATTTGATTATTATATTTATTTTTAATTATAAAAATATATTTTAAACTATTGAGATTTTTATCAAAATTTATTTTATGATAAATATAATATATATGCAATAGTTATTATTAAATTGTATTTAAATAGGCCTATACGAGCTTATCATATAAATGAGATTCTGTTATACTAAATCAGAAAAGTATATACAATTCAGACCATTTATTTATTACATATCCGAAAATGCATTTCGGTCTTTTGGAAGTTGGATAAAAATCTAAAATACAGGAAATTATTTTGAGACAATACAGAACTGTAGCATCAATATGCATACAAACACGTTTAAAAAATTGACAAAACAGTTAAAATATGGCATTTACAACTATTAAAAGAACATTAGAATTTGGCGAAAATTACATTTAACCAGACTAAACCATGTACAAACAATGTACAAAACATTAATACATGTACAAACAATGACAACTTTTCTAGGCGTTAGATGTACTGTACAGTACACGATAAAATAAATACCACATCATCTAAAATAATCTTTCCGTTATATGTACTGTACATTATAATCTTGAATTGTACAATATTCTTGAACTTTATTCTAGTGTTCACGTATACATAATGATAACGTCAAAGGTGCTATTTGGGTGGGGTAGACCTTTACCAATCATAAATCAACTTTACGAAATAAAATCATAATATAACTATTATTGAACCTAATATTTTACCTCGTTCAACTATTGAATCCACTTAATAATTTAAACAACTTCCTTGTATAATAATATAATCCATGCACACCATGATGCCATAATTCATTTTTAGTTGAATAACCTAAAATTGTTAAAACAACAACAACAAGATAAATAACTATTTAGAAAAGTTAATTTCTGGTTAAAAATATTACTTTAGAAACTATTACATATGCAATTAAAAAGATACAAACATTCATAATCTACCTCGTATACATTAAAATCTTACAGATTTAGAAAATAAAATTTTAAAATGATTCAGTTTTAAGTGGTTCAAAACCTCTATTACTGTACACTGTTCTGCATCAAAATCCTCTCGTAAAAGAAAATGTGACTTCTTTATGTATTTTAGTGTACCGAATATAAATTTGAAGTCCAAATCTTCTATAATCCACAGTCTTTTTTTTAAATAAAGTTTTTTGCAGAAAAATGTCATTTTTAAACAAACTTTCTGTTGCCGTTATTTGAATTAAATATTAAACCATCACGTCTTTAGCAGTGTAAGCTTTTATACAAAAAATTTAAGGTGTCCTGTTACAGAAAAAAGAATCAGGAAATTAAAATTTTTTTCGATGGAGGACAATCTTGTTTTTGCAACGATATACCGCATTTGTTGGAGGAGCTTCAGCTGCCACGGGATCCTCAGGAGTGAAGACTCTTTATCAACTCATTAAAGTTCAGACTGAAAAGACTTTGCTACACAGTGGTAACAAACATCCATTGAATGAAATAAACTTGCAAAAACATGAATATAATGCTGGACAAGAAAAAATATAATGAACATAAGTGGAATGTGTGTGCTGACTTCAAAGTTGTTGCAATGCTAACAGGTTTTCAAGGAGTATACACTAAATTTTGTTGCTTGTTATGTGAATGGGACAGTCGAGCATAAACCAGTCACTACTTGAAAAAAGTGTTCCGATCGCGCAACAAACGTATCAAATTGATGAAATACAAGGTCATAAGAATATTGCTTTTCCTGCTCTGGTGGTAGAAAACTAAAATCCTCTTACCTCCTCTTCATATCAAGCTCAATTTGATGAAATACTTCGTAAAAGGTATCGACAGAGAATGGGAAAGCTTTGCTTACTTGAAACAAGTTTTCTCATCAGAGAGAAAGTAAAGGAAGGAATTTTTGTTGGTCCTCCAAGTAAGACTGCTTTTGAATCCTAGTTTCAAGGAAAAACTTAACGCAGAGGAAAGGACAGAATTGGACGCATTCGAAAACGTGAGCAAGAAATTTTTGGGAATGTACGAGCTCACAATTATGAGGAAATCGCGGAGAAGTTGGTAACGTCCTATCAAACACTGGATTGCATATTTTACTCAAGATGCATTTCCTACGTTTCCATTTATATTTTCTTCCGCCAACCTAGAAGCTGGTTGAACATGGAAAAAGTTCAATCAGACTCTTTCTCAAATGAAAAAGATGTATAGTGGAAGATGGAAAGAGAACATGTCAGTGGATTACCGCTGGTTTCTACAGCGAGAGACTTCGGAAGAAGAATATATATAAAATGTCAAAAAAAACATGTTTCTATNTTTCAAACTTTTTTACATTCTTAAATTCACATTGCTTTATAATATTATTATTAATGTTTGATAACATTACTAACTATTTCCAATTTTCTGGTTGTTTTTTTTATATACCGTTATACACAAATACTATCATCTCTTAATTCTGCATGAGATTTGATGTCCAAAACGTACATAAGAAATTTTCTGATATATAATTATATTAAAATGTATTTAAAAACTGAGGAAAAAATAATCACGTTTTAAAAGTTAATCTTTATATATTGTGAAACATTGTGATTCTTGTATTAAAATAAAAATAATTTTCAATTGAAAAGAAATAACAAATCTCTAAATACTTTCATTTAGAGCTGATAACTTCATGCAATTTTTTATTGCATTACTTTTTGAATATCATTTTAACTATTAAAGAAAATAAGTCCTTTCAGATAAGTCAACTAAATAAAGATGGAATATCGCCAAGTGTTGAAATTGTAACACATCTTGTGTTAAGTGAGTAAAAAACATTTACATTTATTTTAAGTTATGATGTCTTTGGATAATTTAACGATATATTTTATTGCATAATTCTATGCTTACGAAATTTTTGAAGACTATTTCTTACTCGAAAGCTGAAAATTTAGCAAAAATATCTTTAGACTTTTAATAAGTTTAGCAAATTACTTTTCCTAATTAGAATGATATACAGATATCGATCTAATTGGAAATGTGTATTATGTCTTTACCATTTAATAATGTCTAGTATTATACAATAAAGACAAAATAACGTAGTCTATGTAGCAGCGTTATTGTGACGTAAAGGCGTTATACATTGACAAACATAACTTACTGGATATTTACCAGTCAGACAACTTTAATTACTACTTATAAAGTTACCTCACAAGCTGATAAGTTCTTTTATTTTGCCATTAATCACTGTCTACTTGTTATCAGCAATCTTAATCGTACGTTTTATTTTCGATGACTACAACAAATGTCTTAAGAATTTTATAAAGTAACTTTAAAAACATTCAAAATTTATAACGTCGTAATCATTATATTTAAACATTTTTATCTGCATATTACATACCGACAATTCTCAAACGTTAAAATTTTCAAAAAGTTTTAAGTTTAAAATTACAAGAAAAAATGTATGATTACATTATTCAGCTATGCTTTTAGATTCTTATATGAATAATAGAAGAGTATTTATAACATTCAAAATAGTTTAGACTTATAATTCTTCTATATAGAATAAATACAGGCTATATATAGTAACAAGTTGTAAAATTGTATATAGTATAAAATATTACATATAGGCTATATATATATGTATATGTATATATATATACATATACATATATATATAGCCTATATGTAATATTTTATACTATATACAATTTTACAACTTGTTACTATATATAGCCTGTATTTATTCTATATAGAAGAATTATAAGTCTAAACTATTTTGAATGTTATAAATACTCTTCTATTATTCATATAAGAATCTAAAAGCATAGCTGAATAATGTAATCATACATTTTTTCTTGTAATTTTAAACTTAAAACTTTTTGAAAATTTTAACGTTTGAGAATTGTCGGTATGTAATATGCAGATAAAAATGTTTAAATATAATGATTACGACGTTATAAATTTTGAATGTTTTTAAAGTTACTTTATAAAATTCTTAAGACATTTGTTGTAGTCATCGAAAATAAAACGTACGATTAAGATTGCTGATAACAAGTAGACAGTGATTAATGGCAAAATAAAAGAACTTATCAGCTTGTGAGGTAACTTTATAAGTAGTAATTAAAGTTGTCTGACTGGTAAATATCCAGTAAGTTATGTTTGTCAATGTATAACGCCTTTACGTCACAATAACGCTGCTACATAGACTACGTTATTTTGTCTTTATTGTATAATACTAGACATTATTAAATGGTAAAGACATAATACACATTTCCAATTAGATCGATATCTGTATATCATTCTAATTAGGAAAAGTAATTTGCTAAACTTATTAAAAGTCTAAAGATATTTTTGCTAAATTTTCAGCTTTCGAGTAAGAAATAGTCTTCAAAAATTTCGTAAGCATAGAATTATGCAATAAAATATATCGTTAAATTATCCAAAGACATCATAACTTAAAATAAATGTAAATGTTTTTTACTCACTTAACACAAGATGTGTTACAATTTCAACACTTGGCGATATTCCATCTTTATTTAGTTGACTTATCTGAAAGGACTTATTTTCTTTAATAGTTAAAATGATATTCAAAAAGTAATGCAATAAAAAATTGCATGAAGTTATCAGCTCTAAATGAAAGTATTTAGAGATTTGTTATTTCTTTTCAATTGAAAATTATTTTTATTTTAATACAAGAATCACAATGTTTCACAATATATAAAGATTAACTTTTAAAACGTGATTATTTTTTCCTCAGTTTTTAAATACATTTTAATATAATTATATATCAGAAAATTTCTTATGTACGTTTTGGACATCAAATCTCATGCAGAATTAAGAGATGATAGTATTTGTGTATAACGGTATATAAAAAAAACAACCAGAAAATTGGAAATAGTTAGTAATGTTATCAAACATTAATAATAATATTATAAAGCAATGTGAATTTAAGAATGTAAAAAAGTTTGAAATCTTTCCCTAACCATTTATTCAAAAGTTTTACTGTTGATTTTTTTTAACGGCTACAATTTATGTGTTTTTCGGTTGGCTAACTTTGAAACTAAGCGGTGGTTGTTCTCTAACCTAAAAAGTCCAAATTCTGACATTTTTTCTTACCGACCTTGGCTTGTAAGGTCATTTCCCGTTAGGTCGATGTAAGTCCGAAATATTTTTGAATTTTTTGAGTTTTCTGTGCCTTATAATTGACTCCCGTACTGGGAATTCGAATCCTAAATTATTAGGTTAAACACGATATGACGGTGAGGTTATGTGTGATTTTCACAAAAGTGAAACGTTAATTGCAGGCTGAAAAAATATATGTAGCTAAAAATTAGTGTTGTTTCTTTAACAAAAAAAAAGACGCGTTTATAATTGTTTATTATTCTACTCATATGATTGGAAATACCCATAACTTAATATAATAATTTAGAGCATAAAAACTTTTTGTGTAAATGGCTTATTTATTTTTTACTTTTATATCATAATTTCTGACTTCACGCTTTCTTTCCAATTCTATGCTAAAAACTATTCTGTTATATTCAATTTAAATAAATAGATCATTACATAAGGATAAATTTTCTATCTTCATGCATCTATACCCAGAGATAAAAGCCAGCTGGTACTGTTTACTGGTTAAAAAACGAAAACAAAAATAGAAAAAATTAAAATGTTATTCATTTAATTTACATTGAAATTTGAATCTTTGTGTAAGTACCTTATTTAATAGTTAAATTAAACATTTATATTTTTATTTGTTGTTAATGTTTTAATAATATCTAAATAAATTAACATATCAGCAGAAAAAAAATTATTAAAGGATATCTACCATATTATGATATATTTTGAAAACTTAATTTTTATACGAGGAAAAAAACAACAAAAGTAGTAAATGAAAAACGTGTAAATTAAACAGAATAATTTACGTTTCTCTTTTAATAATTTATTAAAAAAACAAGTAAATTTTATAGAATTATAAAGAAAAGAATGCTATATAATATTACTAGCAGGTGGGCCCGGCGTTGCTCGGGCAAAAGTAACGATAACTAAGATAAAGATTATTACGTTACAGTCAACCTTACCCGTTTTCACAGAAAGCAAGAATTGAGTCCCCTTGTTTTCAGACTAATTAGAGAACTTTTAGATGGTTCTAAAAATATGTTCGATTTCTCGCAAAAACGAAAGAACTGCATCTGCGCCTGTAAATCTTGCACGTCGCTTTCTCTTAACAACACCATTGTTACCTAACACTTCCATTGTTACTTAAAACTTCCATTGTTACTTAAAACTTCCATTGTTACTTAACACTTCCATTGTTACTTAACACTTCTATTGTTGATGGAAGTGTTAAGCTTAATCCTGTCCCTCTCCCCCCAGGGGGCATTTCGAAAAATCCCTTCTTAGTGTACGTTTTCGTGACGTACCCTAACTGTGTACCAAATTTCAGCTTCCAACTCCTGACCGTTTGGGCTCTGCACTTATTATTATTATTATTATCATCAACCCGTCTCGATTATATATTATAGATTATACAGTCGATCCTCCAATAATGGCCATTTTTTTCACGAACCCTTTGTTTGTATACAAAAATTCTTACAAATAATCCCCAAACTTATTGTTTGAAAGTCATTTAGCATGTATTTTAGTTCAAAAACAAAAAAAATTGTCATTTCCGAACAACGGCCATTTTTATGATCCTGCCAGTGGCCATGTTTAGAAGTTTAACTGTATTTTTCTTTACATTNCAATTGATTTTTTTATTTTAGATTCCATTTCATACATGTTCCTTTCTTTTGCATCTTTTCCATACCATAGACCAAATATTTTTATTGTTTGGACAGTTTGAATTGACATGTTTTCTTTTGTAAAGTTTCCTACTATGTTTAAAATTTTGCATTTATTTTCATTTATTTGCATTCCTGTGAATGCACTGAAATTTTTTAATTTTATCATTGTCTTTTCGAGACTAAATTTGTTTACTATAAAAATATTTATATCATCTGCATGTGCTATTAGTTTTATTTTCTCTTTTACTCCAGGTATATAAATTGGTTCTATTAGTTCATCTTGTGTTATACTTTTTAATAGTGCTTCTATGTAAACAGTAAACAAAACCATCGAGCTTGGACATCCCTGCCTGACTCCTGAGTAGCAATTTAATTCCTTTGAATTACTGTCATTTATTGAGATGACTGTTTTGGGTTGGCTTATTAAGATTATTGAGAACATTATTGAGATGACTTAATATGTATATTCCTACATACGTACGAATAAGCAATTTAAAAGTCCATTGTTCTTTGTTTGAATGTTCTGTTTCTTGTATTAAAATATCGTGTTTTTTGTCTTTTTCTCTTCCCATCATTATTATGCGATTTCCCGGCTTTTTCTTACGTTATTTCTTCGAAAATGCCAGGAATACGAAAATGGCGTCTTGATTCAAACAAAGAACAATGGAATTTGAATTGTTGATTCGTTAACAATTACGAAAAAGCTGGTTGTTGTATAATTGTTGTCGTGAATGACGTTCGGCCAATGACGTAACGTTATTTATAAAACTTGATACAGTTTTCTGTTTATAAAATTTAGTGAACTTTCTTGAAAAATTTAGTTCAATATCAAAGAATTCTTAAAATTCGCTTTTATTAATCTAAAAGAAAATATTAAATTACTTGCTGTATAAACTTAACTTAAAAGTTGAAAAATTTTAAGCTTTAGTTGTAGAGTGGCTTAACTTGTAAAATCTATCAGAACGTTTACGATAACTAAATGCAATATTCGTTTTAAAAAAGTAACAAGGTTATTTGATGTCTTAATCAATGAATTTATATTTACCAAATTTACAGTTTTAATCTAAACGTAGGAAATAAGCATTAAGATTTGACCGAGAAAATATGTCGTTGATCACGATGTAATATAAATACACATTGTAACAAAAACTTCACAACGAATACAATTGATATTGTGATAGAAAAAGTTACTCGGTGAAGAGCTTTCCATTACGTTGCAACTGTTGCATCGCAATTAAAAGTAAGCATGGTGACATGCGTGTCTGTGGCTAATCAGTTCATTTTTTACCATCGTATTTGCCAGCAAACGTGACTTTGAAACACTCCTTGTCAGGCGCCATTTTCAGTCCGATAAATTTCGCTTTGCTATATTTGTATTGACATCTTTCAACGTTTTTTTTTTCTTCCGATTGTTTGAATAAGTTTTCTTTATTTTATTCTGATTCTAAAAACGCTTCGCACAGTTACCAAATGCAAATCGCCTCTGTATTTTTGTTTAGAGTGAAATGATTTCTCGTAAGTAATGATATTTATAAATATTTATAAAATTTAATAATCTATATCTATATCTATATATATAAAAATGGACATGTATGTCCCTATATTTCACTTTTTCGCCAAAACTACACATCGCACGTGAATGGTGTTTGTATGTGGTGGTAGCCCCAAGTCTCCATTCGTGCATAGGGGTGG
>NW_019384649.1:133176-186095 GCF_000671375.1 Centruroides sculpturatus | reverse complement strand
TGTTGTTCGGGGTACAGTTGAGGTTTTAATGAAGTTCGAGCGAATAAATAATTAGCAAAAAAAAGTTGAAATAAAGTGATTAAACAAAAATTATTACAAATATCGTAAATAACAGTTCACAAATGCGTCCTTGCAGCTAGATTCTAGATTACTTAGAAAAACAGTCTTTTATATATATATATATATGTAAAACTATATTACATACAAATAAAACCCAGCGAAGCGGGTCCTTGCAGCTAGTTGTTTTATAAAATAAAATCGATTATACTAGATTATAATAAATAGTAACGATTTACGCTGAAGTGTACAAATACAAACACCATAACAGAATAAATGTACCATAGAAAACTAAATTTTAACTAATATACTTTTAATTAATTTATTCTGTATTTATTAAATTTAAAAAATTACAAATAACTGTAATTACAAGTAGTGATAAGGTAAATGATTCTAAAAGTTTCAAGTACATTCTTAATATCAACGATTGGGTTTATATTTACTTTGCATCACGAGAAAATATTTTAAGTAAAGTAACTTGACTTTAATTTTGAAAATGTTTTTCATAAAATCTACTCTCCTATTAATTAATTAATAAAGTATTCATTTTGTTAAAGATAATTCATTTTTAAATAGTTTTTTTAACGTTTCCAAAGCGTATAATTTTGGTATCGTAACGATAGCAAAGATTAAAGTTAGTAGATTATAGCCGATCTTACCCGTTTTCACCGAGTGCAACAATTAGGTTTCGATACTGAGTATAAAATTTTTAGCTATCTGCTTACCACACTGGGATAACGACAATTAAGGTTGGCAGCAACCACTAACCGCTAAGTGATTAATAACAAACGTTTTCGTAGCCGCTTCTGGGTTCTTTTTCAGGTATACTAAATTCGAAAAATATGCTGGATCTTCTCAAATCTTATAAATATAAAATCAAACATTAAGACGAAGAGTTCGAATAGAGCCAACTCCCCGTGTAAACTTTATATACGATGGAACCAGTGGCGTAGCGTGAATGTCAGCCGCCCGGGGCAGAGGAAAATTTCGACATCCCATTATTTAGGTATCTCAATTTAAAAGACTAAAATTCAGTTTCGTCACAGAATAAGTAATGAAAAATTCCGTGCTAGTGTTGCCACCTTTTTAAAATCGCTGACCCGGACGGCAGGTGAGGTTTGTTCGAACAGAAGTTCCTGATGCATGCGTATATCATTTTGCAATGCGAAGAATAATTTGCAGTGCATGCCGGTTCTAGATGAGGTACAGTTAGCGACTAGGGAGACTTGGATACGAGTAACACAAGTGATCTAGCTCTATTGGATATTGGAGGTGTATATGATTGCGAATGAATCGTACTGTACAAGCAAAAAAAAAAAATCGACAGGTCGCGCACAGTATCTCCGGACGGCGAGTCGGATGGTAACACTATTCCGTTCTCATTTCAATCGGTCCGAATCGTAGGTGGACGAAATATGAAATCAAATGGTTCAAATTCTTACAAGATATTATTATTATTTATTGTGAAATTCTGCTGCCCCCTATAAAGTGCCGCCCGGGGCGGGCCGCCCCTGTCGCCCTCCCTACGCTACGCTACTGAATGGAACGCTAAATATCGTTGAGAAGGGTCTAAAAATATGTTCGATTTCTTGCATAAATGCAGAAAAGACATTTAAAATAGAATAGTAGAAACATTATTCTTCACGGTGGCGAAAAAACAAGAATAATAAAGACAAAGAAAATCGGAAATTACAACTTACGTTCAGCCGAACGTCGGAAAAAGCAGTTAGAAGTAGCAAATTTCCGGAACCCATAGCTCTGGAAAAAACACTCTGATCCGGAAAAGAAGAAACGCCGTTGGAGACAGCTCGACGAAACGAATCAGAAAATGTATTTATATGTAGAAGAATAGAGAAAACTCTCGAAGAAAAACTTTGCGAAACGAACAACTGAGGTCTTGGATGACTGCTCAATCGATACTTTTTGTCCTTATGTTATTCTTGCACTGCAAAAAACTGTTTGTGACGATTGGAACCGAAGAACAATTTTCAGTTGCACATCAAAAGTCGAAAAGTGCAAACATTATTTCCGGACTCTTCAAACATTCTTTATTTTTTCCATCATTTATAATTTACGTCTTCGGGTTGGTTCAAAAGATACGATGCAGCCATTCCTCCCTATTCAGTGTTGTTATTTTCCTAAACATATCAAAAGCAAATGGCCGAAATAAAAAAATCTAACGGCAAAATTTCAGAAATTTTTAAAATTCTCCTCAGATATTAAGCTTTAAATTTCGTAAAAAATATCTTGCCCCCACAGACTATTATTGATTTTTACATCACGCTATGGGAGAAACCCCTGAATTGCTGGCACTGCATCTGCTAATGTGTGCGTATCGTCCACTTTTACATTGGAATCAATGGAAACGTTTGGCTTTGTTCGGTGCCGTCGTTAGAGCCGGGCAACGGGCCAAGTGTCTAAAGGTGGCCCGCCCTTCAGGAGTCTAGTTTTTTGGTTTTTAAAGTTTTCGCGGTAATGTGACGTTGTGCTCACAGGAAATGCATTAAACCACAGTAGCTTCCTTGTATCACGTTTAAGTATTTATAACGCAGAATATGGTAAAAAAAATTCTTCTTGTATTCGGATAGAGAAAACGAGCACGTTTATTTGATTACCAAGAAACGGATACGCGTACAAATAATCCCGAAACAGTTCCATAGGAACTATTGTTTTTAGCAATAATATACCAAGGAATAATCTGTACTTTTTGAAGAGCAAAGGGCCATTTTTGGTTGCCTTCGCAACATTTCTACATTAAAGACGAGGACGACCTTATGAATCATTTATGCATTTAGATTTAGCATCGAATAACGAATATAATCGGAATATAAAGGTGACGATTCATAAGACGAAATTCGAATATTTCGTGTCTACGCTACATTGATATAACTAATGAGACTCTATTACAATGTGTGAATAGCTTCCCGAATGTATTGTCCATACAACACAAATATGCGAAAAATTCGATTTTGACGACGTAGTTAAGGATTTGGCACTGGCTCCCTTAATCAAAAATAAGAGCCAAATGGAATAACAGGGCTAACGAGAAGTGTATCTTAGACAATGCGATTATTGCTTTAATCAGCGAATTCCGACATATTTAAGCAAACTCGTTTTTTTTTAAGTAGAATCATTCAAGGATACAAGATTATGTTTTATTTTTAATTTAATTAGAAATGAGAAAATATCGTCGATGTAATTTTTAATTCTTTGCTTATCTTTTAAATTCTATAAATTTCCAGAGTGATTTAATTTTATTCATTTATCTATTTCTAGATTGAATTGCCAACATTCCAAGTGAGTACGGTTGCTAACAATTTTTAACATAAAAATTTATCATCAAAATTTTAGTTTTTAATATCAAGTATAATTTTTAAAAAAATATTTCGCGAATAATTTAATAAATTATATAAAGTTTAAATAATATTTTTATAATAAAACAGACCATGTAATATAGATATAGGCTTAAGTTTGTTTAAAATTTATTATAACTTCACCAAGTTTCTAGTTTTACCTGCAGCAATAATTATTCATGTCAGAAACAAAAATGAATTACGATTCTCTCTGCATTTTTAGCATATCATTGAAGATTTAAAAAGCAGTGCTGTAGAATAGATCAGAAAATATTGTTAATAAGACATTAAAATAGATTGTGAATTGTTTTAAATATTTTGCATAAAGTTTGAATGACAATTTAAAATAAATTATTTATTTTTCTCGTTTATTTTAATAAATAATCTTCAATGAATAATTAGAGTTTTTTTTAACATTAGTAACCGTGTTTTCTCAGTCACTTCTGTACTTTCTGTGTTGCTTAAATGTATTGTAGAGCTATTTATAGCCATAGTAGCAAGAGTGAGGACAGAATTTTCAGAAATTTAGTAGTATTTTCATCCATATAGCCAAGGATACTAATATGATTATCATATACAGCGCTATAATTTTGTTATTTATATTATCGATTTATCTATATACAGGATTAAAAGTACCCATAATAAAAAAAAGCTTTTAAATTCTATATTTCATTATTATGCGCAGTTTTATCATAATTAATATACAATAAATAATGAACTTAACAGAAACCCATGTTTCGGAAAGGGTTTAAGCAAATAGGCTTTTAATAGGGACTAGCAGGAACACGTTGAAATCGACGGCTTTATTCAATTAAAATACAATCATAAAGCTTATTTTACTAATAAATACTTTTTTTATTACAGATTCTAAAAAATTAAAATAGTTTAGTTTAAAAATAAAGTAAAATTAAGAATCACTTTTATTATTTAAATAAGTAGTGTAAATGTGTAAATTTATTAATGTTAAATAAATTATGCAAAAAGTATTTTAATTAATGCCTAATTAGGAAAAAAACAAGAATTCAGAGTAGAGGATAGAGGATAGTTGTTCTAACGCTTAAAAAACTAAATTGCTAGATGAAGCGGATGAGCCCGACATGTTTGTCCCTGTATGCTTCACATTGTATGTTTGCCACTCCGCCACGCGAGAACCATTTCAAATTTCTCAAATCTGTCTCGGCGGCATCATCTACAGGATAAGAGTTTTAATTTGATACCTGAATCATGATTTTACCCTCAGCCATTCTCTCAAACAAAGCTGGAGAGTATTTGAGGCTTTCCAAATTAATATGTAACATAGATAATACGGCAGCAGCAAAAACAGAAGTAACAAATATTTTGAATTTAAAACTATTTGAAAAATACTTGAAATAATATCCTACTATTGTCAATTTATTGTACAATATTATAAAAGCAGTTTATTTTAAATGCAAATAAATCAATCGACTTTGTTTTTGTTTTCGGTAAATAACTGAATGTCAACATTTAAATTTTTAAATGTAATTTATGCAAATATTTATTTAAAGTTTTGTTATGCGTATTTTTCACATTATAGTACTGATCGCTGGATATCATATAAAATAATTATATATCGCTAGATTACTTTTTATGTAAGTAAGTAAGTAAGTAATCTTTATTGGTGTAAAAGATATTTATCTTTTACGCCAATAAAGAATTAATCTTTATTGGCATAATTACTATATGAGATGTTAATATGCGTTTATTCAAAATTAAAACGCCCTTGTAACAGGCGAAAGCCTTTTACGCCAATAAAGATTAATTACTTACTTTTTATGTATAAATTATGATAGAATCAGTTAAAATTCTATATTTTAAATCATTTTATTTTAATAATTACTGCAAAAGTTTTATTCCATTTTATTATTTATTAATCTAAGCAGTTACTCTTCGAAATAATTTATATTAGTATATATTATCAGAAGGAAATAAGGAAGAAAAGATAATAAACATAACGAGAAGTTCACGCTGAACGTAAAGTTATTTATTTGTTTTATATTATCAATACCATCCTTTACATTGAGAAATATTTTGATTCATTATACAAGACTAAATAAGAATTTTTAACATCTTATACGTATTTTTATATTGTTATAAATTTCGATCTTATAATACAATATACAAACAGCGAATCCTTTATTTACCGTCGTATGATACTTTAAATTCACACAAAATACAGTTAACTAATTAGCATATTTTAGTACAGTTAAGAGGTATTAATTTATTATTAATATTGTATTTTTAGCCCAAAATTGTCAGGATAAACTGTGTCACAAGCGTCAATAAACATAAAATAATCTGAAGTTTGGTGCAAGAAATATACTGCTAATAAAATAGTTTAACGAATTAAAATTTTAATTCTTTCATTTATTATTTCATAATAGTAATTAAGAGAATGTAATATTATTTTATAATAATGTTTCAAGTAGTAAAACAAACCTTCAAGCAATAAATTATGGATTGTTCTTTGAAGGTTTCTTATAAGGAAGAAAGTCATTTATGCATATAAGTTAATCTTGTTTATAAAAACGTGTGTAAATGCTTACAAGATAAAATGAAGAATATGACAATGGAGGAAAAACCCCGATACCTGGATGTGTAAAACTTGAGAAAAACTATATTAAATTAAATTCCGAAGTCATTCGAAACTTGTCGATTGAAGATTTGACTATTTGAAATATTGTTGTAGACCTATAATGTACAATACAATTAAATTTTCTTAATTATTGACTTAGCATTTAATACATATCGTAATCTTATTATGAAATGATAAATAAGAATTAAATTCTTAATTTGTTTTACAAATTTTCATTAAAAAATATGTTATTTATACGTAGTTTTAATTGAAATAATCATGTTTAAAATAACTTAAAAACCGTTATTTGATACCCTATTATTACATGAATTTATAAAGAAATGTTTACGCATACGCATGAAAACAATTGGTGCAATATAAAATAAATTGAAAAATAATGCACATTATTTTAGTATTGACTCTGCAGTTATAATTGACAAACGTAGAAGAGTAATTCGCTTTAAACAGACCCATTAATTAATACACGAAATTTAACTTTAGAATGCGGAAAGCTATCTACTTTTTGTCACTCTTGGCAATGGTCGTGGTGAACGAAGCTGCTTCTAGAGGTATGTTATAAAATATTTTGAAAAAGAAAATACATTTTACGAAGTGAAAAGATTTTTATTTCTTGAATTAAACATTTCAGATAGAAATAACAAACCGTACAGAGTAGTCTGTTATTTAGGAAGTTGGGCCAATTACAGACATGGTGAAGGAAAATTTGTAATTGAAGATATCAATCCTTTTATTTGCACTCACTTAGTATACGGATTTGCCAAATTGGAGTTAGATAATAAAATAGTCGAATATGATCCGTATTTGGATCTTAAGGAAAATTGGGGTCTCGGCGCTTATCAAAGATTCAACGATTTAAAGAAGAAGAACCCAAATTTAACGACATTATTAGCCATAGGTGGATGGAATGAAGGCTCTATTAAATATTCTAAAATGACATCTAGCCACAAAACTAGAAAAATATTTGTTGATAGCTGCTTAAGATTTCTAACGAAATACAATTTTGATGGTTTGGATTTGGATTGGGAATATCCTGCTATGAGAGGAGGAAAACCCGAAGATAGAACAAATTTCATTTATTTAATACAGGTTAGTGTTTTCCAATAATATAATAATATAATAAAATATGTTACTTAAATAATAAAAAATGTATTATTGTAGGAATTAAAGAAAGCTTTTGAACCACACGGCTTTTTATTAACGGCTGCTGTCTCTGCTGGAAAGCCTACTATTGATGTAGCTTATAATATTCCTCAAATGTCGAAGTAAGATTTAATCAAATATAATTTTTTATGCCTAAAGGAAACGTATTTAAAAATGCTTTTTACTTTAGATATTTAGATTTTATTAATTTAATGGCATACGATTTTAATGGTGCATGGAATTCTTTTACTGGTCATAATTCTCCTCTTTATGCTCGTGAAGAAGAACCAGAAAGTCAAAAAATATTCAATGTAGTAAGTATAATAATGCAATATAATTATGACTTCATTATATATTTTAATTTAATTATGTATATAATTTAAATTTTTTCTGGAAACTATTTTTTATCTTCATTTAGGATTTCGCAGTTAATTACTGGTTAAACAATGGATGTCCAAAACATAAACTTGTACTTGGAATGCCTTTATATGGCCGATCATTTACCTTGAAAGATGCTAATAAGCACGGTTTAGGTGCATATGCTACTGGACCAGGAACGGCAGGACCAGTTACAGGTGAAGGAGGCATGTTGGGCTATAATGAGGTACATTGAATTACTTACTTTTCAACGTTTCAATAAAAATTCCTTAATATAATTTCATTTAAACAGATATGCAAATTTATTACACAAGAAAATTGGAAGACAGAATGGGATGACTCGATTAAATCACCATACGCCCATAAAGATAGACAATGGGTCGGCTATGATGATCAAAAGAGTATAAAAATAAAAGTATTTATAATTTTATTTATTATAGTCGACTTAAAACTAAAAGGAACAGCTATAAAATATTTTTTTCTTTCAGGTTGACTATTTAAAAAGACACGGGTTAAGCGGTGGTATGGTGTGGTCCATCGATACAGATGACTTTGGAGGATTATGCCACGGCCATAAATTTCCCCTTTTAAGTATTATAAAAAATGAACTAAATGGGCCTGATACAGATCCGACTGTATTTCCTGACAATTTTAAAACAACAAATTACGGAAAACCTGACCAAGTACATACAACAAATCCGCCTAAACCAATTTACACGACTAAAATACCAGAGGTTGTAATAGAATGTGAAAGTGTTGGCTATTTTAGATATCCTGGAGACTGTAGTAAATTTTACCAATGTTATAAATTAGGAAACAATTTTGAAGTTGCTATTTACAATTGTCCACCGAATACAGTTTTCGATACAAAAGAAACCGCTTGTAACTATCCAGAATTTGTCGAAGGATGTTAAGAATTTTCCATTAATAATAAATGCGCTTGCACAATATTAATTTATGTTTAATTACAATTACTTAAATAATTACTTTCAAATAATAATCGTCATCAAAAAAGTAAAATTTCTGAATGTTATATTCATAAATTAACATCACTTCTATGAAAGTGTTAGAAAAATGTTTTAAGAAGACACTTTTTAATGATATTTTTTAAGCTTTAATAATTACGTACATTTATTATCACAACAAAGCTTGTGTAAATAGGAATCTCACGGTAGATGATTATCTATCTATTTGTAACAAGTTTTAGTTTTACTTTTCCTTTATCTTTAAATTGTATCAGATAAATGTCACACATTTATGTTCATTTTTATAGTAAAATCTCTTTTAGATACGTAAAAGTTTTATTACTAGGCTTAATCCAAATAAATCCAAAGTTATTCCAACGAAAGATGGAAGTATCGAGAGCTATTCTATTTCAAAAAGTTCTCCTTATCCCCGAAAACTTGTAGGTATTTTTATGGATAAGAATCGTATCCGAGAATTTGAAAAGTATTCACTGACGAACATAGAATACTTGTAGTATTAGAAGTAGAATGATCTCGAGTTACTTACCTTATGTTTACTACAAAGGAAATTAATGTATTGAACGTAAAATAATCTCTTGCACATATGAGGCAAATAATAATTAATATTTAATAGTATATCTGTAACTTATTTGCATTGTATTATCACTTTTATCAATACTTTTCCGGCTGTTATGTATGCATAACAAGGGAAAGTGTTGCCCTGCCCTGCCCAGCGCTGCCCTGGAATCGTGTCAAATTTAACCATCCAGGTTTTTGCAAATCTCCACGTTTTGAGATCTCTGAACCCTCCAAAAAAGTAAAAAATAATACGTAATTCCACAGACACGCGCGCGACCATGAATTTTTTTTTGTGTGTATTTATGTTGGGGTCTATTTCGTTTAATCTCAAATTTTGGTAATGATTCAGAAACGAAATTTGACACGATAAGCTTGTGTATAAAAGACATCGAGGCTATTAAATTTTGGTGGAGTTAATGGGGAGATAGAGGGAGTCACATATATCTCGAGTGGGGTCGGATTTAATGAATATTTTATTCGTTACAGTCTTTATAAAACTCATTTCTACCCTAAAAATTAAGTTTTTTGCCATTTTATAATAATTAATAATATAAGATTCTAAATATCGCTTTTGGATAGCTGTTATTATGTTCAATGTATG
This sequence comes from Centruroides sculpturatus, assembly GCF_000671375.1. Lineage (NCBI taxonomy): Eukaryota > Metazoa > Arthropoda > Arachnida > Scorpiones > Buthidae > Centruroides > Centruroides sculpturatus. Next base: position 176,408 of record NW_019384649.1, on the reverse strand, counting down.
TCTTGTCTCTTTAATCCGACATTAAGTTCGGTAGACTATCATTACAGCTTTCAGGTTAGACACTTCTTTTATTGTTTCCACATATGCATTTCGGACTTATATAAATGTTAAGTCCCTCTTCAGTGCAATACTATGGTTCTGTCTCCTAAAACCACGGTGTACAACGGGTAACATTGGAAAGATTTTAAAATACAGCCATTAAAAACACCTCAAATACATTTTCACCATTAAGACGGAAAACTTTTAACATTTGTTCATAAAATCTTATATAAGTACAACTTTTAAAGAATGTGTATGTTCTACGATATAACGCTGTCGCTGAACTTGATGTCGGATGAAAGAGACAAGACATACATTGATAATAATATGTTATTTTTTTAAACTGTTAAAGAGTAAACTGGCTGAGAGCCATGTAGATCTACGAACGCTAAGTCGTCCCTATTCACTACTGTCATACAATTGCCAATCGTTTTGTCATATAGTCCTACCTTTCCAAAACTAACGGTTTAATGACGCCACAGTGTATAGTAAATACAGATTCATTTATAGTTAATATAACATATATTTTGTATACAGATTTATATGTTTTATTATGTTTAATATATTAACATTTTTAATATTATTAAACTTTTCTTCATCGTAAGGTTAAATACCCTAACGTTTCCACTTGTCATTAGTGCAGCTGGCATTCATTCATCGCTTGCTGGCCAAATTGCTTAGGCTATCATTCTCGCCGTTCTCACATTCTATTATTGATTAATGTATATAAAAAATAAGCTATAGTACAAGAATACATCATCAATCCTGTTTGAAAATTTCTTTAGTAAATTGATAACTTCTTAGTTTTAATTTAGTAATAATTTCAATTTTGATTTATACACTTTAATATAAATAAATACAGTAATGACAAATAAATCTTACATACATCTTTTTAATGATGTATTTACTTATAAGTTTGGAAGGAAAGAAGAGATTTCAGTATTTTTTTTTTTTTTTTTTTTGTTAGCAATTTACATCGGTTAACTTGTACTGTATGCCGGGAGTCACGAATATTTTAAAGTCATTGTTAAAATCTACAGAATTAGTTATAAAAATGAAATTAATATAATGTTTTAAATTTTTTTTATAAATAAAAGTTATCAAACTAATACAGCGAAACATAATAAAACGAAACTCTCACTCTCCTTATTAAATAATTAGTGCCAGCACATGGAAAATTTCTTAAAAATAGCCAAATTCAATGCTCTGTTATATGCATGAAGAAAAACAAAAATGATTTTTATGAGCAGTTGCTCTTGTAAGCAATATTATAGTAATTTTTTTTTAAATCTAAACGTTCTATTATTAGTCTAACTTAATAATAGTTGATTTATTCATTAAGTACTGATAAGCAAGCGATACATCGCACAATGGTTCGTATTAAGAATCTGACTGGACGAAAGGTTAAAATTTTTGTACATTAAGGCATTATTTAAGATACTTTGATGTGATCCTAAATGGTTATGTTTTTATGAGTAACATCCAGTATTAATCTTTAATCTCAAAAGACACTGTGGCCATTTGGCCTTTTTCAAGTACCTCAAATATACAAAAAACAAACAACAGAGGAACAAAAAGTATCTGAAAATCAGCAAAAAAAAAAAGAAGAAGAAGAAATTAACAGGATTCCCACAAAAGTATTGAAATATCCCTTATTTAGCACTGCAATCTTTACATCACTTACATCGACCGGCATTATCTTCTGATATTCTCCTTGTGTACACGTAATTTGTGACCGATCAAATAAAGATATTTGGTAAATAAAACTACATTCATGTTTCCTTAGTTTTAATACACTTTAAAATTTTTACACATTGTTATTCTCTGTTTTGGTCTATGTATTTTTAAGGTCATATTTCTTTAAATTTTTATTGTATTCATTAAAGTTTTAGGCCTGCAATAGCAAACACCGTCGAAGTCGTTTGTGAAACCATATTAATCATTTCAATTAGTCATCTGAGTGTATAAGTATATTTGTTTTATGACCATGTTGAACCAACTTTTTTTAAAATAATTTTTTAGTGACGGAGAACGGAATTTTAAGAATAGAGCTATTTTAAGTTTGGAGAAACGAACCGAACGTTCTAAGAAGATTGGCCCATGTGTGTGATTATATGTCTAAAAGTGGTCTGAAAGATTCTGAAGGGTATATTTGTGAACGACTGACAAAAGTACTAAATTTTGTAAAAAGCTTAATTAAAGGACGATAGTCCAACTGGCATTAATGTTGAAAGAATTCATGGATAAAAATAGTGATTGGGTAAACGTTAAAATTTACTTTTTTTTGGTGCAAGCGGAGTTTCAGGGAGCATCATACCCGTAAATTTTCTAGAAGCGATACAATGCTGTATAGTGCATTATTATTTTCCGTGCGTCATTTTGAGGGCAGCGCTCTTTAATTAATGAAAGGTTAAAAATAATATTTTTAGTTGTCGGGTCGTGTTACGTCTAACGGGGATCTTAGCCGGGCACAAGTTCAAGGTGGTGAGTCCGTACCCCAAGGTTCAAATCTTTTCTCTGGTATATGTTCGTTCTTCTTCTTGCTTCTTGCACTCCCGAAGTCCTAACAAGTGACTAAATCACAAAGTGTCTGACCCTGCGGTTCCTCTCGTATCGCGCAGGATTATTCTCGCAAAGACTACCGTTTCCGTGGCTAGGGGGCCTTAGGAGTGTTTAGTCATAATTCCACGAATAATGGCTTCGCACCACTGGCCACTCGACCAAGCACATGTACAGTACAAAGTGTCCGTTACAGGTCGTTATTGGGAATGATCGTTGTTTAAGGTTTTTGCATGCATTCTGTACAGAAAAAACCAAACAAAAGAAAACGTTCTTGAATAAATGGCCGTCATTTAGAGATGGCCTTTTTGGAGGTTTGAAGCGTATTATTTTTAAAAATAAATTATATGCAACTATGGATTGTGTTTTAATTGCGCTAATCCTTACGACGCACAGTGGTTGCGAACAAGTAATCTGGCTGGACAAAATTATGTTTTTCTTTTTTTTTGCGTGTATGTTAAAAATATATAAAGATGTCTACTATTAACACAGTGAATTATTAATTTTTAGTGCGAATAATAATTTTCAAAAATTTTGGTTTTATTAACACAAAAATAATAAAATAAGGTGATGAAAAAAAACAGTGACTGTGAAAAAATAAAATATATATTTGAAATACAGACTTCGTTAAGAGTTATTTCTTTATTCAAATATTATTATACTCGTCGTCGTCATCTTCACTGTTATTGTAAGCTTCAGCCTCAGTAGAATTAGTCATTATCGATAAGATGGCTAGTTTGATTACTAACTTTTCACCTAGTTAATTAATAAACTTGAATTTAAAGATAAAAAATGAATTTTTTTAAAAAAGCTACTTAAGGAGTGTGGAGCATATACCGTAAAATGAGGTGACTTCAGCCCATGTAGGTGATTGTGACCAAAATATTAAACAATAATAATAAATTCCTACAACTTCCGAAATATAAAATAATTGTAATGTAGTTAAATTTTTGGAAATGGATATCAATTTAGCTTATAGAAAAAATACAACAAAAAATTAATGAATACAGTAAGTTCAAACACTTCTGGTGAGAAAGATTTGCCACAACTTCACAAATGTTCAGCGGATTTTCTATTAAATTAAGCGTATAAAACTTAAAGGGAAATAAAGGAATTTTAGCACGACTTTCCTGGTGACATTAAACATCAGTTTAATTAATATTCAAGTTGCCGACTAAATAGTTATTCGGCGGATGTGATTCATCAGATTCACGTTACAATACACGCTTTGTTTTATAATTATGCATATGGAATCATTTCTAGAAATGGCCATTAAATAACTATCTCTTTCGATATTACGGTATAAATATCATGTTGTTTTTGTATTTTCGCCAAGTATTTGCTTTAGTTTCGTTTTATATTCCCGTGTAAGGTCTTGGTTAACGCAAAATGTCTATATTTACACGTTTGTATTTCGTGCCGCCATCACGTCAGCACCACCACGTGCATTTTTCGAACCGTCTCTATTCTAACCCCTATCCCCACACCGGTGTGACGTGGCTTTTTAATCTTTATTATACACGCGTCAGATTCTGAAATTATAAAAAAAATCCAAAATTCTTCTTAAATTCCCGCTTTTTTTAACGCGTAACAAACGAATTCAACAATTGATGTTGTTGTTGTTGCGTAGTTTTGCTCTTGGACGAAGAGTGCGATTTGGAAAGCGATTCGAAGATGTTTTTTGATGGTAGAGAGTATCGACCCCTGCCCCATCCTCCTGGGTAAGAGATTTTTTTACATTTCATTACTATTTATTCGGATAAGAAATTGGTTTTAGCAATTAAAGGCTTTAAAGAAAAACTTCCATCTACAATATATAATTAGGCCTAATTAGATTAAATGTAAAGATTGAGACTTTACGATTTTTGTGTCTTCCTGTATTGCTGTATTGCAATAGAGGGCTTTATAAGGCACAGTTCGGGGCCTGGTGTTAAGAAGATAATTTAGGGCTTTTCAATTTACTGTTGTTTAAACGAGTAATCGGGCCTCTTTTATATCACGGATTAGGTCGTTAATATGACGAAATTTACTAAAATTTTAAACCCAACTTCGTTTCAATATGTTCAATATGTCAATTATAATATTCAATATGTCTTTTTTTAAAATAACAGAAAAAGATTTAGACTAGTCGATTTATAAAAGGCCCTTTCCTTCTGTCGAATAAACTTAAAAGCACGGGGATCTAATGTAGTTTGAGAGTAGAATTAAATAGTTATTGTATTGTGAATTTTCTCTTTGCATATTTAGGGAGGGATTGGATGTGGATGTGCGAAGATTCGTCAGTCCACAAAATTTGGATTATGTTAAGTTTCGAGGCAGAAAGTTGAAGAAAGGCCTCTCGAAGCAGTACGAACCCTCGACCGGTGCTTTCGAAGGTTTGGACGTTTTTGAAAATAACATCAAGCCTGCTTATAGAAAAGCTGTGATGAAGGTTCGACCAATCTGTCAGACGGCCTGCCAACGTTTTAACAGGTAAATTACATTACTGTTTGTATGTAATAAACTTGTGTATATTATATGTACGAGCTGTTTAACGAGGGGTTATTCTGAGAAATACGAGGAATCATCGTTTTAATTTTTCGATAAATAGTAATAAGTTTAATAGTTTCTTGCCCTGATGGGAAATTAAAGAAAATGTTTTCCAAGTGTTACCATTTATAAATATTCATCGTAATTCAATTCCAAAATTATATATTTATTGTATTTCTTTCCTTGTTTAGTGAGAGATTGGTCGAAGATGTGGAGGATGAAGGAGTGAACAATAGAGAGAGCGTGATTCCTCCACGAAGCACCAAAGAGAACGAAGACCCGGCAGAGCACGAAGATTGCGTGCAAGATAATCCTGGCCATTCCAGGGATAGAAATACATTGAAGAAAGTCGGGTCGTTCTTTAAGAGCATGTGGAAACCCGTTAAGAGGTAAGATTTTGTGCGCGTAAGTGTGGCGCTAAGCCCAAGTATCGATTAGGCCAAAAATTTTTATAGCATTAAGATTTGAGTTGGAAATGTTTGCGAATCGCATAACTTTCCCGTATTGTTCGGCGCTGTATCGGCCTATTCGTCCGTGTCATTACTGATTGGATGAAAAGTTGAATTCAAAACGTCACCGAACCAATGAATTAGTAGAAAATTTCGTAATCCAACTTTCGTTCTTTGTAGGCCAACATTTACAGCCCATCGATACAGCGCCGCAATATGTTTTAATGAAATTCAAATGGAGTTATACGTTTTCCATGAATAATTATACTTCTTTTTCTACATTTAGATCCGTGCAGAAGGTGTGTAAAATGGCCAGAAGTGGAGAATGCGAGTACGTTCGGTTCGAGTAAGGATCTCTTTGCTTCCATCTGTCAAACTCGACAATAAGATCTGCTCTGTGATTAGCTGGATCTGGGCAGAGTTGGCTAATTGTAAGTGTGTATGGCAACTTTATTGTATTCTACACCAAACACTTGGGAGATTTTACGGTCTGGGTTTATAAATTGATACAATATCTAACCGCGATTTCATAATAACCCGCAATTAATGGCCGGACAACAGAAAAATTGGAAATATTTATGTATACGGTATTAGCGTGGAAATGTATTATATTTTGATGCGATCGATTTCGATGCGATTACAGAAAAGCCACGTTTTTAGGGTATCGGGCATACACAGCCTGTATATTCCTGTCCAAGTACTCACAATAATACATCCTGGCTATAAGTTGCTGGTCTCTTGACACAGCGAAAGCAATGGTATAACTGAACGTAGAAATTAAATTATCCAGTAATCTTACGTGATTACGCGGACGGGAACATGTTAAAATAATGGAATTGACAATGACATACTTGTTACACACATGACACGTGGCAGTATGCAATTAATTGCGGTAAGCGATATCATTTGGCACGTGACTTTATTTCCATTTTAGAAGGAAATAATATTCTTAATTTTGTTTTCATTTAAAAATATTCAAAAAGTAACAAAAAGAAATGATAAAGTTTAAAAATTAATAAATAAAATCTAAAACGCTCCTAAAAATTGCAAAAATAATTTTCAATTTATAAGTAAAAATTAAAATATTGGTTTTTCATTCACTTTTAGATATGGTTTTTTCTGCAAACCATCGATGACTTCTCCTGATTTTGACATCCCGATTGCGTCAATGCCAAGTTCGATTATGACTTCCCAATTTTGACTTTATCCCGGCTGTGTCTCCTTATTATTGTCTTTTAGTCAATTATCATTTACCCGAATTGGTCTACACGAATTTGGACTCTCGATTTATGTCTACTTCACGAATCTGGACTCTCCCGAATTACGTCTACCCCGAATTTGACTCCTCAATTGTGCCTGTACTCGAATTGGACTCTCCCGAATTATGTCAACCCCGGATTTGACTCATGAATGGTGTCTGCACTCGAATATGGACTCTCCCGAATTACGTCTACCCCTAATTTGATTCATGAATGGTGTCTAAACTCGAATTTGGACTCACCCGAATTACGTCTATCTCGAATTTGACTTCAGAATCCTATTTATATTGGAATTTGGACTCTTCCGGCTTGTGTCTGTGCTCAAATTTGACTCCCAATTTGCTCAAATTTGACTCCCAATTTTTGTCATCCCTGGAACTTGGACTCTCTGGAATTGTGTTTTAATTTGTTATTGGAACGACACGCTCAACAAATTGATATTTGTTATTCAGACACTAGTAAAAGGATTAATTGCAAAACAAATTTTTTATACATAAAACTTTCGATAAATTAATTGATTATTTATATATTAATTAATAATTTTAATCTTAATTATAAATTGTTGTATATTTATATTTGTAAAACATTAATAGTAATTGTTACGGCCTAATTAATGCATCCAAGCGATAGTCGAGAGCTTTCGCACACATTAAAATATGTGTTCGGACCTATATAAATGTTATTAAAAGTCTGTTTAAAAGTGCCTCGATAATGAATAAAACTTATGAAATTTGTAAAAACATAATGTTTAAAATAAAACAGTTTCTGCAGATCTAATCTTTTTCTGTTCTTTTGTAAGCGCATTCCTTTTAAGAAAGGATAATTTTAGAGAAACAGTTAAAATGGCAAAGGCACACTTGCCACTCCGAGGGTTTTATTTATTTATTTTTTCACTCGCTTCTCTGGGCACTAAGAGGGCCTCTTTATTTAGCAAGCCTGTTGCGGGTTAAGCCAGGCGACGTCAGGCGTTGATCAACGACGACCCATAAATACTCGAGATTCGGGGGTGTTGCTAATACTGTTATTGTGAACTAGCAGATGTGCCCGGCGTTGCTCGGGAAAAGTAACGATAGCAAAGATTAAGGTTAGTAGATTATAGCCGATCTTACCCGTTTTCACCGAGTGCAACAATTAAATTTTGATACTAACAAGTAAGTATAAAATTTTTAGCTATCTGCTTATTATTATTATTTATTGTGAAATTTTGCAGCCCCCTAAAAAGTGCCGCCCGGTGCGGGACGCCCCTGTCGCCCTCCCTACGCTACGTTACAGCCAAACAATCAAGTTGGCAAGCTGGTACCCAAACGGTAAGCACGAAGTCCGAGCGTTCCACATGCTGCGCACAACAAGACAACTCTACGGCCAATTATCCGACAGAACGTCTCACAAATGTGCAGCATACAGTATCGTTTCGACTTTGCCTGTCAAACGGTCAACCGTCAGAAAACGTCGTCGATCTGGCAACTGATTCAATTCAATTCAATTTCAATTCAATTCTTTTATTAAACACCCTGTATCTACCTGAATCTACTTATCACTAGGAAAGCATTTTAAATAATATATGGTTAATAAAAATCTATTTTAAGCTTACAAACAAATAAATTTTAGTTTTTAATATAGTACAAAAAAAATAATCTAAATTTACGAATGCGCGTACTGTAAATACAGTACATACTTGTATATATTTTAATATGATTTTATGTGCTTTAAACGTTTATCTAGTGATATTACGACTTCAATATTTGTGGCGGACAGACGTAAAGTCGAATAAAATGACTTAAACTTGATTTTTATTTTTTCAAATACTTTTTTAACAAGCGACGTATAATCGGGAACGACGTAACTCGAAACGACGTAAGTCGAGGTATGCCTGTATTCATTAGTATGTATGTACTGTACGTATACATATAACATGTAAAAGTTACTTCTCTGCTTAAATACGTCGAAATAAGTTGCTAATTTACATCCTGAGCATAAAGAAATCTGGTTCATTTAATTTTCATTTACATGTTCATATTAACTTCACAAAGTTTCACTTTTTGTACTATTTTTGGGCTTTAAAAACATTTTTTCATGTGAAAAAATTAAAGGAAAACACTAGTTTTGTTCCCTATCACGATGTTCATGAAAAATAATTTGCCAAACAGGTGCATTATCGCCAATGGCAAGCTGACAACTATACCATTCGGCCATAGATTCATATCCTTTCGGAGTAATGTATGACTAATTAGAGAAGGCAGCAGCCTACTGCTCCAGAGAACTGGGATCGAATCCGGACGGTCAAAAAACCTTTGGAATCTTTCAGGGTGGTCCTTCCGATGTGTTTGGCCTGGCCGAACCCGTAACAGGCTCGCTAAATAAAGAGGCTCTCTTAGTGCCCAGAGAAGCGAGTGAAAAAATAAATAAATAAAACCCTCGGAGTGGCAAGTGTGCCTTTGCCATTTTAACTGTTTCTCTAAAATTATCCTTTCTTAAAAGGAATGCGCTTACAAAAGAACAGAAAAAGATTAGATCTGCAGAAACTGTTTTATTTTAAACATTATGTTTTTACAAATTTCATAAGTTTTATTCATTATCGAGGCACTTTTAAACAGACTTTTAATAACATTTATATAGGTCCGAACACATATTTTAATGTGTGCGAAAGCTCTCGACTATCGCTTGGATGCATTAATTAGGCCGTAACAATTACTATTAATGTTTTACAAATATAAATATACAACAATTTATAATTAAGATTAAAATTATTAATTAATATTTTAATGTGTGCGAGAGCTCTCGACTATCGCTTGGATGCCTTAATTAGGCCGTAACAATTACTATTAATGTTTTACAAATATAAATATACAACAATTTATAATTGAGATTAAAATTATTAATTAATATATTAATAATCAATTAATTTATCAAACGTTTTATGTATAAAAAATTTGTTTTGCAATTAATCCTTTTACTAGTGTCTGAATAACAAATATCAATTTGTTGAGCGTGTCGTTCCAATAACAAATTAAAACACAATTCCGGAGAGTCCAAGTTCCAGGGATGACAAAAATTGGGAGTCAAATTTGAGCACAGACACAAGCCGGAAGAGTCCAAATTCCAATATAGACAGGATTCTGAAGTCAAATTCGAGATAGACGTAATTCGGGAGAGTCCATATTCGAGTGCAGACACCATTCATGAGTCAAATCCGGGGTTGACATAATTCGGGAGAGTCCAATTCGAGTACAGGCACAATTGAGGAGTCAAATTCGGGGTAGACGTAATTCGGGAGAGTCCAGATTCGTGAAGTAGACATAAATCGAGAGTCCAAATTCGTGTAGACCAATTCGGGTAAATGATAATTGACTAAAAGACAATAATAAGGAGACACAGCCGGGATAAAGTCAAAATTGGGAAGTCATAATCGAACTTGGCATTGACGCAATCGGGATGTCAAAATCAGGAGAAGTCATCGATGGTTTGCAGAAAAAACCATATCTAAAAGTGAATGAAAAACCAATATTTTAATTTTTACTTATAAATTGAAAATTATTTTTGCAATTTTTAGGAGCGTTTTAGATTTTATTTATTAATTTTTAAACTTTATCATTTCTTTTTGTTACTTTTTGAATATTTTTAAATGAAAACAAAATTAAGAATATTATTTCCTTCTAAAATGGAAATAAAGTCACGTGCCAAATGATATCGCTTACCGCAATTAATTGCATACTGCCACGTGTCATGTGTGTAACAAGTATGTCATTGTCAATTCCATTATTTTAACATGTTCCCGTCCGCGTAATCACGTAAGATTACTGGATAATTTAATTTCTACGTTCAGTTATACCATTGCTTTCGCTGTGTCAAGAGACCAGCAACTTATAGCCAGGATGTATTATTGTGAGTACTTGGACAGGAATATACAGGCTGTGTATGCCCGATACCCTAAAAACGTGGCTTTTCTGTAATCGCATCGAAATCGATCGCATCAAAATATAATACATTTCCACGCTAATACCGTATACATAAATATTTCCAATTTTTCTGTTGTCCGGCCATTAATTGCGGGTTATTATGAAATCGCGGTTAGATATTGTATCAATTTATAAACCCAGACCGTAAAATCTCCCAAGTGTTTGGTGTAGAATACAATAAAGTTGCCATACACACTTACAATTAGCCAACTCTGCCCAGATCCAGCTAATCACAGAGCAGATCTTATTGTCGAGTTTGACAGATGGAAGCAAAGAGATCCTTACTCGAACCGAACGTACTCGCATTCTCCACTTCTGGCCATTTTACACACCTTCTGCACGGATCTAAATGTAGAAAAAGAAGTATAATTATTCATGGAAAACGTATAACTCCATTTGAATTTCATTAAAACATATTGCGGCGCTGTATCGATGGGCTGTAAATGTTGGCCTACAAAGAACGAAAGTTGGATTACGAAATTTTCTACTAATTCATTGGTTCGGTGACGTTTTGAATTCAACTTTTCATCCAATCAGTAATGACACGGACGAATAGGCCGATACAGCGCCGAACAATACGGGAAAGTTATGCGATTCGCAAACATTTCCAACTCAAATCTTAATGCTATAAAAATTTTTGGCCTAATCGATACTTGGGCTTAGCGCCACACTTACGCGCACAAAATCTTACCTCTTAACGGGTTTCCACATGCTCTTAAAGAACGACCCGACTTTCTTCAATGTATTTCTATCCCTGGAATGGCCAGGGTTATCTTGCACGCAATCTTCGTGCTCTGCCGGGTCTTTGGTGCTTCGTGGAGGAATCACGCTCTCTCTATTATTCACTCCTTCATCCTCCACATCTTCGACCAATCTCTCACTAAACAAGGAAAGAAATACAATAAATATATAATTTTGGAATTGAATTACGATGAATATTTATAAATAGTAACACTTGGAAAACATTTTCTTTAATTTCCCATCAGGGCAAGAAACTATTAAACTTATTACTATTTATCGAAAAATTAAAACGATGACTCCTCGTATTTCTCAGAATAACCCCTCGTTAAACAGCTCGTACATATAATATACACAAGTTTATTACATACAAGCAGTAATGTAATTTACCTGTTATAACGTTGGCAGGCCGTCTGACAGATTGGTCGAACCTTCATCACAGCTTTTCTATAAGCAGGCTTGATGTTATTTTCAAAAACGTCCAGACCTTCGAAAGCACCGGTCGAGGGTCCGTACTGCTTCGAGAGGCCTTTCTTCAACTTTCTGCCTCGAAACTTAACATAATCCAAATTTTGTGGACTGACGAATCTTCGCACATCCACATCCAATCCCTCCCTAAATATGCAAAGAGAAAATTCACAATACAATAATTATTTAATTCTATTCTCAAACTAATTAGATCCTCGTGCTTTTAAGTTTATTAGACAGAAGGAAAGGGCCTTTTATAAATCGACTAGTCTAAATCTTTTTCTGTTATTTTAAAAAAAGACATATTGAATATTATAATTGACATATTGAACATATTGAAACGAAGTTGGGTTTAAAATTTTAATAAATTTCGTCATATTAACGACCTAATCCGTGATATAAAAGAGACCCGATTACTCGTTTAAACAACAGTAAATTGAAAAGCCCTAAATTATCTTCTTAACACCGAACTGTGCCTTATAAAGCCCTCTATTGCAATACAGTAATACAGGAAGACACAAAAATCGTAAAGTTTCAATCTTTACATTTAATTTAATTAGGCCTAATTATATATTGTAGACGGAAGTTTTTCTTTAAAGCCTTTAAAGAAGCTAAAACCAATTTCTTTTCCGAATAAATAGTAATGAAATGTAAAACAATCTCTTACCCAGGAGGATGGGGCAGGGGTCGATACTCTCTACCATCAAAAAACATCTTCGAATCGCTTTCCAAATCGCACTCTTCGTCCAAGAGCAAAACTACGCAACAACAACAACATCAATTGTTGAATTCGTTTGTTACGCGTTAAAAAAAGCGGGAATTTAATGAAGAATTTTGGATTTTTTTTTTATTATAATTTCAGAATCTGACGCGTGTATAATAAAGATTAAAAAGCCACGTCACACCGGTGTGGGGATAGGGGTTAGAATAGAGACGGTTCGAAAAATGCACGTGGTGGTGCTGACGTGATGGCGGCACGAAATACAAACGTGTAAATATAGACATTTTGCGTTAACCAAGACCTTACACGGGAATATAAAACGAAATTAAAGCAAATACTTGGCGAAAATACAACAACAACTTGATATTTATACCGTAATATCGGGAGAGATGGTTATTTAATGGCCATTTCTAGAAATGATTCCATATACATAATTATAAAACAAAGCGTGTATTGTAACGTGAATCTGATGAATCACACCCGCCGAATAACTATTTAGTCGGCAACTTGAATATTAATTAAACTGATGCTTAATGTCACCAGGAAAGTCGTGCTAAAATTCCTTTATTTCCCTCCAAGTTTTTATACGCTTAATTTAATAGAAAATCGGCTGAACATTTGTGAAGTTGTGGCAAATCTTTCTCACCAGAAGTGTTTGAATTTATAACTCTAACCATACGTTAATTTTGCTATTGCAAGCGAAGACAGGTGCACTGGTTTTAAAGCAATAATCGCATTGTCTAAGATACACTTCTCGTTAGCCCTGTTATTCCATTTGGCTCCTATTTTTGATTAAGGGAGCCAGTGCCAAATCCTTAACTACGTCGTCAAAATCGAATTTTTCGCATATTTGTGTTGTATGGACAATAGATTCGGGAAGGTATTCACACATTGTAATAGAGTCTCATTAGTTATATCAATGTAGCGTAGACACGAAATATTCGAATTTCGTCTTATGAATCGTCACCTTTATATCCCGATTATATTCGTTATTCGATGCTAAATCTAAATGCATAAATGATTCATAAGGTCGTCCTCGTCTTTAATATAGAAATGTTGCGAAGGCAACCAAAAATGGCCCTTTGCTCTTCAAAAAGTACAGATTATTCCTTGGTATATTATTGCTAAAAACAACAGTTCCTATGCAACTGTTTCGGGATTATTTGTACGCGTATCCGTTTCTTGGTAATCAAATAAACGTTCTCGTTTTCTCTATCCGAATACAAGAAGAATTTTTTTTACCATATTCTGCGTTATAAATACTTAAACGTGATACAAGGAAGCTACTGTGGTTTAATGCATTTCCTGTGAGCACAACGTCACATTACCGCGAAAACTTTAAAAACCAAAAAACTAGACTCCTGAAGGGCGGGCCTCCTTTAGACACTTGGCCCGTTGCCCGACTCTAACGACGGCACCGAACAAAGCCAAACGTTTCCATTGATTCCAATGTAAAAGTGGACGATACGCACACATTAGCAGATGCAGTGCCAGCAATTCAGGGGTTTCTCCCATAGCGTGATGTAAAAATCAATAATAGTCTGTGGGGGCAAGATATTTTGTACGAAATTTAAAGCTTAATATTTGCTAAGAATTTTAAAAATTTCTGAAATTTTGCCGTTAGATTTTTTATTTCGGCCATTTGCTTTTGATATGTTTAGGAAAATGACAACACTGAATAGGGAGGAATGGCTGCATCGTATCTTTTGAACCAACCCGAAGACGTAAATTATAAATGATGAAAAAAATAAAGAATGTTTGAAGAGTCCGGAAATAATGTTTGCACTTTTCGACTTTTGACGTGCAACTGAAAATTTTTCTTCGGTTCCAATCAACACAAACAGTTTTTTGCAGTGCAAGAATAACAGAAAAACAAAAAGTATCGATTGAGCAGTCATCCAAGACCTCAGTTGTTCGTTTCGCAAAGTTTTTCTTCGAGAGTTTTCTCTATTCTTCTGCATATAAATACATTTTCTGATTCGTTTCGTCGAACTGTCTCCAACGGCGTTTCTTCTTTTCCGGATCAGAGTGTTTTTTCCAGAGCTATGGGTTCCGGAAATTTTGCTACTTCTAACTGCTTTTTCCGACGTTCGGCCGAACGTAAGTTGTAATTTTCGATTTCCTTTGTCTTTATTATTCTTGTTTTTTCGCCACCGTGAAGAATAAGGTTTCTACTATTCCATTTTAAATGTCATTTCTGCATTTATGCAAGAAATCGAACATATTTTTAGACCCTTCTCAACGATATTTAGCGTTTCATCCAGTAGCGTAGCGTAGGGAGGGCGGCAGGGGCGGCTCGCCCCGGGCGGCACTTTTTAGGGGGCGGCAAAATTTCATAATAAATAATAATAATATCTTGTAAGAATTCGAACCATTTGATTTCATATTTCGTCCACCTACGATTCGGACCGATTGAAATTAGCACGGAATAGTGTTACCATCCGACTCGCCGTCCGGAGATATTGTGCGCGACCTGTCGACATTTTTTTTTTTGCTTGTACAGTACGGTTCATTCGCAATCATATACACCTCCAATATCCAATAGAGCTAGATCACTTGCGTTACTCCTATCCAAGTCTTTCTAGTCGCTAACTGTACATCATCTAGAACCAGCATGCACTGCAAATTATTCTTCGCATTGCAAAATGATATACGCATGCGTCAGGAACTTCTGTTCGAACAAACCTCACCTGCCGTCCGGGTCAGCGATTTTAAAAAGGTGGCAACACTAGCACGGAATTTTTCATTACTTATTCTGTGACGAAACTGAATTTTATTTTTTAAATTGAGATACCTAAATAAGGGGGCGGCGAAATTTTCCTCCGCCCCGGGCGGCTGACACCCATGCTACGTCACTGTTGTTTAGTTATAAATTCTCGGATGGTATGTTCCGGATATGTCGGCCAAACAACTGTGAAGGAAATGCTGAACTCTTAGTCTGTAGAGCCGAGTTAAAAATTTAACAGCAAAAAACCATTACTGTAAAAAAAGACGTGCATCAGTGTTCAAGTTTTATTCAAATTACTTATTATTGATATAGGTTTGTTGTGGTATGCAAATAGAATGTAGGCAAATGGATGCGATAATTGTGTTGTCAGAAAAGTCGGCATTATTGTTATTTCGGTGGTTGGATTTGAAGTAAGTCCAAAGTATTGGTATAGCAAGCAGGGGGAAAATCCTCCATTATCTTACATCTAGATTAGTAATAAATAAAAGAGAAAAAATAAACCAATTGTCTCCTCCTCATTTTAATCCTCACACCCCACAATTTTCTGTAGTATGACTACATCATCTTAAACAACAAAGAAACGATAATATGCTGCTTCTAAGCAGAAGTTAGCAGCCTTCTTAAGATGTGCTCCATCGCTACCAGTTTTCATCCTGGAAATTAATAAGCAGGAAGCACTGCGAGAAAGTGAGTGAGTCTGTGAACTTTTTCACAGGTGCCAGTTCTTGTGGATGACAAAGAATAGTTTTCACCACCACATGTTTGGAATTCCACAATATGTACTTCATCAGATCCTCGGATTGTACCAAATGCTGCTCGTCACGATCATACAGTCTGGATAGAGTTTCTGCTGCACTCAGCCCTGCATGTCTCACATATCTTTCCGACTGGGCGAATCTTGTCCAGTTGAGTAAAGATCTCTGCCAGAACCCGGAATGACGTGATGTCCGTACAATCTCTGTAGCCCATCAAACATTACCTGAACTTGAATTTTCCAGCATGGCAGTGAGGAGAGCAAAGACATAGGCCAACTCCTCACTTTTATAGATTCTGTTGACCACATTTCCTTTGTCAAATCTGACTTTGAGGCTACATCACCAACTCCTGAACTTCTCCAATATCTTCATCCTGCATGAAACAAAAATACAACTGTTTATTTGCAGAATTTATATTTAATCAAAATATTTAACACAATTTTGTTTGTTTAAATGGTATAAAAGACAAAACGAAATATCCAAAATTATTTAAATTAAGATCTAAGAAAGTTGCAGAAAAAAGAATTGTCGTCTGTTGTCAATATATTTTCTGTTTCAGAATGTAAATGAACATTCAGAATTCATATATTGACAGAATCGAAAACGCTAAGACATTGCACGTCATAGGCCATTAATCAAATTACAGACCAAAAAGGCATTTCTAGTTTTTCGATGTCGAAAGAGCCAATTACTTGTGTTCAGCTCTGTAAAATTTTCAAACATTTCACGGGGTCAAACAATTCATAATACGTATGGTATGTATCAAAGGATCCCATATCATAGGAATCAAAAGCGTGATACGACAAATTAAAGAATTTTTAAGATTTTAAAAATGAAAAGGAAGAGACTTTCCAATAATTTTGAGCATTTGACCGAAATACCAGTGTAGTTAAAGAAATTCACGTGTCAGAGTTACGAATGCCAAAGAAGCAAATCTTCGAGAAGCAATAAAGTTTTGGATTGTCAAAAACATGCCAAAGGAAGGATTATCTGTGATATTGGGATATATTTTGAAGTAAGTAAGCAGAAAAAAATTGTACCTTATTACAAAATGAACAAAATTATGTTAAATTTTTTATTGGTTGAAAAATGTTACAAGTTATCAATATTACGGTAATAAATTTATTTTTGACATTATAAAGATTTTAAATTTTTCTCGAGAATTTGCAGGGCAGAGGGCATAATCGCAGAATTCCTGAATAATTATTGTTAATACACTAAATTAATGTACTTTATATATCAGATAAATTTATTATTTCTTACATAATTAACACCGAAGCTTATAATTCTGAAATAGGTTTTTTTCTTTTTACACTGTAATTAATTGATAAATAAAATACATCCATATTAGATTTTTCATATTTTATATATAAATTGCAGAAAAAGCAGTAATACACCTGCTTAAATTAGTGGAAAAGTTTTTGATTTTACAATCCAAAACTAGTTACATATTATTTCACTAACCTTGAAATATTTCGTAAAATTCTGATTACATTATTGTATTTTTAGTTACTATAGAACATTATAAATAAAATGTTCATTTATAATGTGCAGTATCATCATTGCAAAGTGTGTTTAAATTTATATTATTTTGATGGCACACTATAAGCTTCAGGATTGTCATTCGGATGGCCAAGCGGTTAAGGTAGCAGCCTACTATTCCGGCGGACCCAAAGACAGTTAAAAACTTCAGGAATTTTTCGAAGGGTGGTCCGGCCAGATATGCCTGCCTCGTCCCTCTCTATCCGGCCACCCCATTGTGGGCCTAGCCGAATCCAAAATGGGCTTGCTAAAACAAAAGGTCCTCTTAGTGCCTACAGGGCAAATAGTTTAAAAAAAATGTTGCTGGATCTGTTACAATATTTATAAAATTGTTTGCTAGATTCAATAGTTGTATGAATGAAATAATAATTGTAATTACTGTACTTATCGTACGAAAAAGCAATACGCTTATATATATTTTTTAATGAAATAGTAGAACATACTGTACAGTAAATACTTATTATTGAATGTATTATGCTCTCTGTACACACTATAATATAATCAAATATAAGTAAATTATAAAAAATATAATAAAAACATTCCTTTAATATATAATATATATATTGTATATATGATTTCAGAAAATATATGTTGTAATATAAAATAAATTTATTATATAATTTATAGACTGAGATAAATGTAAATCTAGTAAAACAGGTAAATGTATAGATCCATCCTGTTGTTAGTTTTAATGATCGAGATATCATTAAATATTTAATTAATTATAAATTCAGTATTTATTAATTTATGTCGGTTTGATTTGTCTGCAGATATTTATACAGTAAATTAAGATTAAAACTACGAAATATAATATATTCAAAGCAATCCGTGACACGATTAAATATTTAATAACAGTTATGTAGGTCGCTTCGATTACATTGTATTTTTTCCATGGTTAAAAAATTATTATTTAGCTTGAATTTGTTTTAAATACGCCTTTCAAATCTACGAAAAGGCAGAAAATTACGATAGACAAACGAAGAAAAAAAAATGACCGTCGATGTACATACGAGGATCGGAAACTGCTTTACGATATAGACACCAGGTAGCGGTAGTGTTATCAATAATAATTATGTTAGAAATGTAAAATGAACCACTCGTGCTTTCGGACGTCAGATATTTATCAAGTTTAATTTTGTTTCTTTATTCAAAAATACAATCCATTGGCGAAATAAGGCGCTAGAGGTTTCGACCAAGATGTATTTTTAAATCGATCATTCCAGGAGGTAAGTAAAATCATAAAAAGTGTAGGCCTAATATTAGGGTTAAAGAATGTGTCCTTTAAAAATTAAACTTGATTGACGCTGATTTGATAATAAAAATCCACAACTTACGTCATATTTAAATGTAAAATTTCTTAAGACGAAATATGCGATGAATCATCCATCAATCTAAAAAATTCAGTTTTGTAAACCAGGAGATTTTTTTTCTGACATCATAATTGGTAAGATTTAATATTCATTTAATATATTCACAGCTATTATTTACTGTATACTTAAACATTGGGTAATGATCTATATTATAAAAGCCATATACACTACATACAACTCAGTTTACAGTAATTGAAATTGGTTTTTGATATATAAGGAGATAAACTACTGTATTTCCTTTTATAAAAAATCCCTAGTTCATTAGAAAATTGATTTAATAATTTATAATTGAATAGAAAGATATTGAAAGTATGTAATGACGATGATGATTTATCGTATCGATATCTTCGTCTTTCGTGTACTTTTTATGATCCGGATAAGATTATGCTTGTTGGTCAAATCATCATATTTTCTTTATCTGACATATCATCGTATATATTTAGTTTTATCCTTAACAAATATTTTTTCATGAGCTGATGTCATTGTGATGTTTATCAATTGTTATTGAATATGTTACTACTAGGGAATAATTTTATTTAGGCATATTAATTGTCCTTTTAGCTGTATCAATCACCTTTGTCGTCTTATACTTTTTGACTGGATTGTTGTGTCTGTAATTAATACAGAAGTAACTTTATTGTTTTTATATTTTTTAAAGAAGTTGGAGTTGTTTTTGCTTTAATTATGGATGTGATGATACTAGTGTATATGTCTTCTTAATTAGGTGTTTTATTTGTGAAAGAAAAACTTGATTGATTGAATAATTGATCTTATATTCTAAAAAACAATTAAACTAATATAGAACATTTATAAGAGTTAATTAATTAAAAAAAATTTTAAAAATATTAATTATAATATATAGAAAGTAAGGAGAAATTTACAAAAAAATTATACTTTCTTAATTGAAGTAAAAACAAATTGATTTTTAAAGTTTGTTAATCTTTTATTTTTAGGTTTGCAATATAATTTATTTTACTTAAAAATAACAACTAATAATGGTAAAAGAATGTTCAAGGCAGTTTAAATTGGATGTCATTGAATAAATTTGATATTAACCAGTATTTTATAGTAAGAGTATGAATTTTTCAGTATTCAAATAGTGTAATGAAATAAATGTCAATGAAGTTGTGGTTGTCTTATAAAAATGATGATGATGATTAATTAAAATTATTAATAAGTTAATTTGTATTAAACGTTAGAAAAATTTCATTTAATTTTATACTTGATAATGTATTGAAATATATAAAAATATTATTTACTGTTAATTTAAATATTGTTTAAATTTTAAAACTATAAATAGTTTTATTTTATTAAAATATACCTATAATAAATTGAAGTATTTTATTATAGACACATTAATATTTTGTATTTGTTTAGTAAATATTCAAATTACCAATAAATTGAAAATTTCGAGACCAAAAAAATTATTAAAACTTTTTTAAAGTAGACATTTATAGTGTCTGCTTCTAAAATAGTTTAGATTGTTATCTATTTTTTTTGGTAGTAAGTTTTCATAATGGTTACATTTGTTTTATCTATTATTTTAATTTCACATTAACAGTCTCGTAACTAATCATTAGTTTTATATTAATTGCTTCATGGGAATTTTATTACTTTCAAAAGACTATAGAACAATCTGTTAATTTTCTGACATTTAGTACAGCTTCAGGACCAAAGGAATTTGAAATAATATAATAAATATAACAATGCATTTTAATCTTCAAAAATATTCTATTTCTAATTTATAAGTGAAATGTACAGGGTGTCCACAAAAACACTCCAATTTCAAATAGGTATAACATGTAACTTCATTGTAATAATCTTTCACAGTTTGAAGCTACAAACATCAGAAGCTACAGATAGCTTCAGATACAGGATTTCATTCAGTTTTATATGGTATAGGGTAGCATTAAAGGCACTCAATGTGCACCCCACTGGTTGCTCGGCAAACATTGATGCGATAGTCCAGTTTGGTCCAGATGCTCTGCAGCATATCTGGAGTTATCATGTGAACTGCTTCGGTTCTAAATTTATAAGTGAAATGTACAGGGTATCCACAAAAACACTCCCTGATTTCAAATAGGTATAACATGTAACTTCATTGTAATAATCTTTCACAGTTTGTAGCTTCAGATACAGGATTTCATTCAGTTTTATATGGTATAGGGTAGCATTAAAGGCACTCAATGTGCACTCCACTGGTTGCTCGGCAAACATTGATACCATAGTCCAGTTTGGTCCAGATGCTCTGCAGCATATCTGGAGTTATCATGTGAACTGCTTCGGTGATTGAAATTTTCAGCTTCTCCAGGATTGCAGGTAGTGGTGATATGTAAACTGCTCTTCACATACCCCCAAAGAAAGAAGTCACAAACTTCTGAGACTACTACTACTAACCAAAGAATTAGAAGGCCTTCACCAATCGGTATAACCTTGAAAAAGGAAATATGAAAGGTTATAGCGGAAGTGTGAGAAGAGTGAAGAAAAACAAAAGTGAGACAGGAAAGGGTGAAAACATGAAATCCATGAGCAGCCATTGGGTTCTATATATTAAAACACAGATAATTTACAGAATGCGAAAAAGGCAAATATACTAAATGCAAATGCCGTAAGTACATTGGGCACTAAGACCCTGTTGCAGTCATTTGCCACAAGGTCTAAACAAAAAACACAGAGGTCACCCTTCCTGACTTGGGAGAGCAGGTGATAAACAAAACAGCCTCTATGACCAGAGGCTGAGCCCACTAAACAGTCAGTTGGCCATGGGACTAACACTAAGCGCATATGTACAGCATCCCTCACAAGACGATAACCGATAAACAGGACCTTGTACTCCATAGAGTACAAAGTAGAAACCTGTGTACAAGCAGCGAAACAAATCTTCCCTCTTGTCTTAGAGGGGAAAACAAGACAGCCTCTGTATTGAGGTGGAGCCCCTTAACACCTAGTTGGCTTTGGGGCTGACAGCAAAACTTCTGAGACTGATGGTTGGTCAGAATGTCCCTTTCTCTGATCACAGATACATCCTTTCTGACTAAAATCGTTGTACCATTTTTGATGGACTTGGGTGTAGGTGGAATTGTATGATGTCTAAAAGCATGTTTCATGGTCACAACAGTTTGATCTTTCAAATTCCAGTATACACCAGCTACGTTGCTATGGGGCAGCAGCCATTTTTAGATTTCCTTGCACCCCTGTTTTTTTCAAATCAAAGATGTGTAATTACTTGAAAAAAATGAAATAACCATTGTTAGAGAATTGATTCACAATGTCTTTATCAATATATTTGAATTAGTTTAGATATCATAACATCGTCAAATCAAGGAGTGTTTTTGTGGACACCCTGTATTTAAAAAGAAAAAACTTTCCTAATATGTTTACAAGATAGACCCATATTATTTAAAAATAAAAATTTTTTAAATTCTTAAAACATAATTCTAATAATAAGAATACATCTAAATTTTAATATATACAACAATGTAGTTTATATTAAATATGTACATCAACAAAAATAACACTTGGCACTTTATGCAAAAAGATGAGAAAAAATGCTTAATTCTGGAAACCAAATGAAACTTTATTTAGGAATATTTTCATTCTTTTATAAGAACAATATCAGCTGTGAAAATTATCAAGTATATTAGAATTAATACATAACATTAAATGCAGACTTGTAACCACCCACATTTCATGACCTTCAACAAACACACCCCCCTGCATATTGATGCTGCTTCTAGATAAAGTTGGGAAAGACTTCTTGAAAAAAAAAAATGTTATAACAGTCTAAAATGGCAATCCATCTACTATCTAAGACAAAGGAGTCATAGGCATTAATTACTCTGTTTCCATGAGAAAACATATATGTAGCACTGGTTCATTAATCAGATCATTTGCTTATTCACCAAGCTTGGGATGGATTATAATGATTATAATCTCATCTTTTTAACTATTTTAAAATAAAACTCTTAACAACAAATAATTTGTAAAATATTTAAATGTAATATTATTTTTTAATGTGATTCTGTAATATTTACTCAAATACCTATATTCTCTTAATAGAAATTAATACAATCATTTGAGTAAGGTGCTGATGATTTTATGAGTCTGTAAGATGGATTTTATTGTTTATGGATATGGATACTTATGGATTCATTCAAATTAAAAAGTTAATAGAATGAATGTTTTCTTGTGTAGTAATTTCTGTGATTACGGAGTATTTCAGAATCTGATATTAATTACATTATTTTTTGGATTTCTTATTACAAAGCATGTTGTTGTAGTGATACCTGAAGAACTACCAGCAGTTAAAAATATTTGAATTTTTCTCTTTTTCTTTGAAAGTAATAAAATTTCAGTAAAACAGTATGAAATTTAATTTTATAATTTGTATTATTTTTGCATAATTTTGGATAAAAAATTATTGTAATATAGAGATAATACTTTTAGTTTTAAACATCATTAATTCAACTTACATATAATTCAAAAATTAGTGACATATTTGAATTCAAAAATTTTTATATTATGTAAGATTTGATATACTGCTTATCATTGCTCTTTCAGTCCGTCATATTAATATCATAGACAATGAGAAGAAATACAAAAGCATATTTAAAATATGAAATAAGTAAAATTATTATAGTTATTAAAGAGATTTTAAAAAATTTAACACTAGTAATAAAAGGAATAGGAAAAGAAAGACTAAATTAAAGGAGAAAGAATAAATATATATATACATGTATTTAAACTACAATTTACTTAATATATTATGAGTATTCATATAACTAGTAAGATGAATAATTGGATTGTTCATTAAATCTAGCAATTATGTGGAATTTCATATACAGAAGATCCTTGATATAAATTATTGATTAATGGGAAAGTGAACTCAATATGTATTGAATGCATCACTTGAACAGATACATACATATATATTCCTTTCAAATTTTTTTTTTTGAATGTTTTTATGTTTAGTTTTGTTTTATGAATAATTTCATAGTAGATTTTCTAATTATTATTTGACAGTTACAATAAATTATTCTGTATTATAGTTTAGTGTACAATAAAATAAGTATAGTTGGTGCTGCTTATTGAAATTGCAGACATTGTTATCAGTTATCAAACGTTATCAGAATAAACATATTCCAAAACATAAATTAAATAACATTACAAAACTTCTGATTACAATCAGAAATTTGTTTATAATTCTCATTATTTTATTAATGCTTAGTTTCAATTTACTTTGACTTTAGAACCATTATCATCTGTTTTATTAGTTGGCTGACAAGATAACAATTATAAGCAATGTTGTTCTAACAAAAATGTTAATACAGTAGAGCGTCGATTATCCGAATCAATTGGGGACTGGGGTTGTTCGGAAGATCGATGTTTCGGATAACCGATTATGTACAAAAAAATATATTAATTTATCCCATCTTGACATTTTTCTCCATTACGTGTCGCTTTGCGTTGAATTTTTGTCGATGTTAAGCCTAACGAAGACTATTGTATTGTTAAAAATTATTTTTTTATTTTGTACAAACAAAATAAATATATTGAAAAATATAAAAACAATAAAAAATTATACTTCAGAAGTTAATTTAGTATCAAAAACGTAAAATATTTGAGTAGCCCAAGACATAGCCAAAGATTGCAGCACCACAGCACTGGCGAAAATTTAAATTTTCCAACTGGAATTCTTTCGGATGATTGACTTTTGAATAATCGATGCTCTACTGTACATATTTTCTCTGAATACATTAAATATTTTTTAAATCCTGTACTTGAAGTTTTGTACAGTAGTATAGTTATTTGTGGACCTTGTTAGATGAGTTATGTGCTGTTGTTGAAGACTTGATCTCTATTACTGTTTAACCATATATTGGATAAAGGGCTTACCTGAAGGAATAGCAGACACTTTCTATGGGCTCTTGAAACTGATGCTAGTAACTGTTGACTGGTGCAAAGCAGCAGGTTTCTGATCAGTTGTGATTGTTCATTATATCCTTCTAATCTAAGGAAATTGAAAACAGTGAGATGGGGTATGCTGCATACATTTTCAAATGGAAAATTGTTGTGGGTACACATATCTGTTCCAGTCATCTTTTTTGACATAAAACAAATCACCATTGGTCAAAAGTAACATTTGATAAACAGTAAGTGTCTGCTAGAAGTTTATGAACTATATTAACAAAACATTAATTGTAGTTCAAGTATTGCATTACACTTTTACTTTGTTTTTGAGTTTAAAAAGCATTCTTTTCAGATTTTTTTGATTCATCTGTATGATGTAAAATTATTATTAACATGTTCAGTGTGTTCTACATTAATAAAGCATCTTGTTTAATAGCAGTTTTTTAAATCAATCACCTAATGCTAAAGGATGTTAGTGCAACATTCAAAATGAGTGAACTAGCCTGAATTACTGCCTACTGGCAAGTCCCACTGACATAATTTAATTACCTGCAACAAGATCATTCATTGGTTTGCAGGAAGGATTTATTAACAGGACTTTCATTCATCCATATTATCACTAATTAAAATGTAAGACTATACTATACCTCTTAGCATAATTGAAGAAGCAAATAAGAGAATCAAAGATAAATTTAAATTATCAAAATGCTATGATAGTTGTAAAAAATAAGTCAAGTCAATGCAATGCTTCTGCACAGTTAAAACTTTTATAGCCAGTTTCATGCAAGATCTTAAAAACACACTAAATATTGAAATGTCAGCAAGAAAAATGAAAACATGAAAACAAAGAATGATAAAAAAATTATTGCTAAATATTCACAGAGAATATCTACAATACACATGAAACAGCACTTTATTTCTATGCAATGCCTGATCATACTTAAGTTACATATTGAAACATGAAAGTGTTACATGGACTAAAATCATTATACATACATATTATAGCTCTTTGCTGTACTAATATGAAAAGGCCAGAAACAAGGACTTTTTATGTTAAAAAAAAGTAAAATCCTAGATGTTTTAGATGTGAAAAATTTACCAGAAGATTACTGTTCAAATGAAAATGCCTGGATGACAGCTGACATTTTTAGCAGCTGGTTAGTTAAATGGCATGTAAATGTGAAGTAAAAGATTTTGTTATGTTGCTACAATTGTAAAGCATATTGATGTGCTAACAATGAGCAATGAAAAAACATTAATATTTCTTCTTGCAAATACATCACTGATTCAACCATGGAACTAAGGAATTAAATCTAACTTAAAGGCAAACTACAGAAGGAAATGTGTTCAAGAATTTTAGAACTAGATAATAGTCAAAAATAAACTGATACAATTCTTATTGTTAAAAGCATTTCTCTACTTGATGTGACAATGTTGTGAAATCAAGTGTCTGAGAAGACCATAAGACCATTGAGAATTGCTATTGCTTTAAAAAGGGCTTTTTTTTTTAAATAGGCATGGAATCTGAAAATGAAATTGTTTGTGAAAGAGGAGATCATAATTAACACTACAGAAGATATGTCAAAAGAAAAATTTCTTACTTGTTGGCAGTTGATAAGGAAATTCCAGTATCTGCTATTAAAATAATCTTGACTAGCAGCTAGATATTAAAACCCCCATTTGTTATCTGCATATAAAACTTTCCTATAATTAAGGTCTACCTTTGCCAATAAATTCCAATTGTGTTTGATTGCTGCTGTTGGGAAAAAAGTATCTTTAGATTAAAAATTAAGTTTTTTATTTATATTAGCCATCCCTTATATTATAGCATTTTTTTTATAATTAGCATCTGTCCACATTTTCATTATTTTCCTTTAATCATCTTTCTACAGTAGTAAATATGCATAACTTGTAATATATTATACTGTAGATAAAGAATCTTCAAATAACGGATTAATATAAAAATATCACTTACTAAAACCAATAACCGGTATTAAATAATCGTAAAATGTACTGCGAACGTTTTCGGTTCTTTCCCTAGGACCTTTCTCAAGCAGCGTTTCGTCTTTAGAATAACTATGAACCCGTAAATAGCGATATTCGAAAAATTATTCTTCCGAACAACATTTCAAAAGTCAAAATTCAACGTTAATGTGAATCACGTGCATTCCCGAATTCCGTAAATAAATATAATAAAAAATAAAAATGTTCGGTATAAAAAATTCCAATGCACGATGTTTATATCCTATTTATGAAACGCATTATTAATGCGTATCTTCTTTCTGTATTAGAGCCTGCCATGCAAGGGATAGGGTAATTTCATCCCTCGAGTTAATAGGTTCAGACGTGTTGTATGCCTTGCAGATCTCCATTTGTTCCAACCATTTGATGTGATCCGTAAATTTAGTGGTAATGAGGAGTTTAGCGTTATCAAAGTCTACCGAAATTTCCGGGTCCAAAGCATACGTGGATAACGAAGTAGTAGCCCTGTTGTGAATGATGTCACTTCTGTGTTCCGCCCATCGGACACCAATCGAACGCTTAGTAGCACCAATGTAGATAAGTTGTCTCTCAAATCTGTGGTCCACGAGGGGAACAGCGTATACCCCTGGCAGCTTATCCTCCTTAGGTTTATCTTTTTCATTGCGTAAAAGCTTAAACATAGACGGACATCTTCTGAACGACAGTCGTAATCCTTGTTTTTTAGCGATTTTTTGGTATAAGGATACGAGGAAGGGGTTGTATGTGACTATTGTGATAGGTAGGTCTTGTTCCATACTATTCCCCGTCCGTGGCGGTGGTAGGCCGACGCTGTAATGTCGGGCTAACTTATGGACCATGTTATAGAATCCCTGCTGACCGGCGATGTTAAGTATATAGTTCAATTCTTGAACTAATGCCTCCTGAGTTGAAGAATGGGTGTGGGCCCTCTTAACCAGTGCTTTAAAGGCTGCCATTTTATATCTGAATGGGTCACAGGAGTTCGCTGGGATATACATTGGAAAGTGACAAGCTTTGCGGTATACAGAAGTTTCCAAGGTGTCTCCTCCAAACGTAATGCTCAAATCAAGAAATGTACATCCTTATCACTATGTTGTTCCAGCTCTATGGTAAGGCCATACGGATTGTCGTTCATCTGATTAATAAAGTGGGTGATGTCTGGGTCGTTTTTCCACAAAATAATGATGTCGTCTATGTATCGCTTGTATACTAAGATGTTGTGGGAGAAACCAGGAATTGTTTTATCTTCCAGCTGTCTTATTACCAGTTCACAAAGGTCGCCTGAGACCGCACTTCCCATAGGCACTCCTCTGCCCTGCGCATATGTGGTTCCACCAAATTGAAAAATAGAGCTGTAGCAGATCAAATGTGCTAGTTCAAGTACTTGCTGGTGTAAAGACGAAACGCTGCTTGAGAAAGGTCCTAGGGAAAGAACCGAAAACGTTTGCAGTACATTTTACGATTATTTAATACCGGTTATTGGTTTTAGTAAGTGATATTTTTATATTATACTGTTTAATTGTTAACTAAAATTCTTAGTTTATAAAAAAAAATTAAAGGTACTTTTATTATGCAGCAAGTTTCTTTACAAAAATGGCTTAAAGTCATAAAAATTTGTATTTGCAACTCAGTAGACATTATTTCATTGAGGATTGTTTATATATCATAACCTCATTGAAAGTCATTCATTATTGCATCCAAAATGCATTTCTTTTTTTGTTAACCCTTTTTTAATTATTGAATAAGTAAAATGACAGCTTTTATGTTCATTAGTCAAACTTGATACTCAGCAACATATATTTGCCCATTTCCTGTTCATAAATAATAATTTGTGCTTTTCTATAAAATATTCATTCAGAAGCAATATTTACTTCTTGTTCTTCTTTAGTTTTTCAACATAAATTCAGCCTGTGCTGTGTTTACTGCCTTGGTTGAATAGTTTGACCTACTACTATGATCTTTACCAGAAGAGTTTTGTTTTTGCTGTTGTATTTATATTGCTGAATGTCATTACAGTATGTCATCTCCATCTACCTCCATCATTTTATGTATATTTTAGTAAGAGAACATTTCACTCATGAAAAATCAAATGCAGTTAGTGGATTTGAGTTTTTGTTTTTAATGTATTATGGTTAACAAATGATTTGGAAGAGGTGGAGAATGTTCAGAAGAGGAAAAATGTTGAAAATTAGAGCAACTGAGAAGGTCTCAAAAACTCAAAAGGTACATTGATGACGATGATAATGTAAGAAATATGAAGTTAGTAAAAAGAATTAACAAGTCAAAAGTTCAAGATTTGTTATATTTCAATGAAAAAAATTGTAGTCATCAAATAATTAAGAATAAAAGAAGCCAGTGTCAAACTGACATGAAACCTGTCAATTTTAAACTGGCCAAGATTTTTGATATCTTGTTAAAAGATTTTTAAAATTTTTATTATGAACTGCTTTTTAGTGATACCGTTTGATTTTCTTTTAGTTATAAATACTTATTTAACTACCAAAATTAAAAATTATCTTATCAGTTTTCTATAATCAATTGTTGAATTTAAATTCAAATAACTTATCATTGAATGATAATGACAAAAGTAAAATATTTGTTTAATTATTGAATGATAATTTATGTTGTTATTATTCAAACCTAAATATTATTTAAATAATTTTATTAATGTACAAGGGACCCCTTTCTGATTGCCATTACTAGTCCAATCTTGTGTTTTGCAGTGCTTTGCAATTCTCTACATGTTTTTGTAACATGTAACAACAATTTTTTGTAATCAATACTAACTTTATATATTATTTGCCATTATTTAATATATGAAAAAAGTTTTATAAAATTAATTGATAGTAGAACGAAAGAAAACATTGTACTTTAAAATAATATGAGAAAATTAATAGTTATAAACTTTTCAAAAAAAAAATAGACAAGTGATACTTAAAATGCTTCATTTATGTGATATTTTTTATAGGCTTCAAATGGTAAACTTTGAAATGTCATTGAACAAAATATTTGGCTTTTATGAGATTTCAGATTATATTTTTGGTTATGTACTAGAGGACTCTTTCTCATAGATCATTTTTTTTTTTTTTTTTTGGTGAGAAGTCTGCTTCCACTTAAATACAATAAGATATTTTAATATTTCTCATTTTTATAAATTTGTATAGTTGTAAACATATTATTCCACTTTTATCATCATTTTAAATTGCCAAATTTCATAAAGTGGCTATTTAATTTATATCTGATTAAGACCTTAACTGTATTTTGAATAATTTAGAGTTATTAAAAATATTTAAAATTCAGTAATGATTGTCATTACATTTCTATTCTGTTTATAGTATTTACTTGTATATACAGTATTTAGGGTAAACCGCTTAATGCTGTTTTAGATTTTGATAGTTTTTATTATGATGTAAACACTCCCACTCAACAAACCTTTATCTCTGGTAATGCTTAAATTTCAGGAACAAATGTTTTCTTCCTCACCTGAGGTCTGTTTCAGGTTAATTGAAAACAGGATTCCAAACTTAGAACGATTTTCTTTGGAACAACTTCAAACATTGAGTTTCAAAATAAATTTAAGCATTACCAGAGATAAAGGTTCATTGAATGGGAGTGTTTATTAACATTGGTGACCAGGTTAGAAAATATTGATTTATTATGATGTGTAGTACACAAAAAGCAAAATTTATATATGAAAATAAAGTTTGTTCTATACTTGTCATAAAAAATTTTTTATTACGTTATGAAAAAAAAATTTAATTACAGGAGCTATTCACCCAGTAGTTGATCAGTAGGTTGTACAATCGTTTATGATGGCCAACAATTGAGTTTTCCTTCCTCAAGAGCCTCACAAATGTGATAACTGTAAAAATATTAGCAAGCTCAATAATAGGTATTTTGTAAAAACACGCATTTGAAACATGGAGCCCCTGTTATTTTCTAAAAACCTGACAATGATGCGCTCTGTGGTCAACTACTAGAGGGGGGTGTTGCACACTATTTTTTCTCATAACTATGAATGAGTAAGGCAACCTGTTATTCTTAAATGTCATTGAGAAAGGAGTTATTTTATGATATTTCCTGTGAAGATGGCTTGCCTAAAGCTATTCCAATGGACTTATTGGGCTGCAATTTGAAAAAATTATAGATTTATAAATTTTCACTGTCATCCATCCATCTGTCTTTCCTTAATTTCGAGAACAGAGTTGGATAGATGAAAGATGAGACCAGATATGGAAACCTTAGGGGCTGGAGGCCCCAATTAACTATATGTGAACTTTCAATGCAAACCAGAAGTCACATTATTTCAATTCAAAATTTCCCCTGAAAGCAGTTAAAAGATGACCAGCATTACTCCATTGCTACTGGAAAAGTATGATGTACAGGGGCAAGACACTACTACTGATTTGATGGAGAGCATATATTTTAAATTAAAATGATTAAAAGTTGCAGTCCAACATTGTGATGATATTATGATTAATAATTGCTAGTTATGCATGGATTTCTGCTTACATGATCAACTTCTAGAAGTGATTAACAATAGACATTCCTAGCTGATATAAATTTCTAATTTTTACATTACATTTTTAAACTAATATATTTTGAGTGTTTTTATCAAATGATAAAAATAAAAATTTTGTTATTTTATAGCACAATTTCATGTTATAAGGCAATATTTAAAAAAAAATAAAATAAAATAAAGTATCAATACAATTATTGTTTTGTGCATTACAAGGGATGAGGCAGTTGAACCTTCCAAATGTAGATCCTGACTGTTTTAGATTACAAAATCCTTTATTTATCCCTGAAATTAAAGCAATCTTCTCTCTCACATTGCATTATTATACAGTCTCTTGAAGCACTCTCATTTGCACAAGACTGTACCTGAATGTGTTTATATGATGGACTATTTTAATTTAAGTTCAATAACAAGTATTACATACAGTATAGGAGAGTGTCAATTGGATCCCCAGTCTTGGATTTGCTTAACTCTGACTTTTGTTGAAACTCCTATAGTACAAGCTTTCAGCAAGTATATTCCAGATATTTTCTGATAATTAGATAATATACTTGTAGATTTCTGAATTATTCCAAATGACAAGAACTTTGCCCAAAAATTCAACAACAACAACATTGGCCTGACCTTAGAGATTGACCAGGTCCATAAATATACAATGATGTAAACATAACAATAAAATAAAAATTCAAAACAGCCGTGTACCAGAAATCATCATCTCTACCATTGTACTGTACTACATTCATTCCATGTCAGGTGACCTGTATTATTATAAAACAGCAGTCTTTAGAACACTTTTCAGCAGAGGCTTCCTCTATTTGTCAGATGTAAATGATTTACAAAAAGAAATCAAATACAATTATGGAGATTGCTATGCTCTATGAATTTCACTGCAACCTACAGTACAATATCCTTTAAACAAAATCAGGTGACAGATCTCAGCACAAACAATGAAATGAAACACAGTAATGCAATCAAAATAATAAACAGGTTACTTCCACTGGACTGGGAGCCTCCCAAATCCTTCACAAACATCTAAGCAAAAGTGATGAGGATGTGGTGACTATAAGATAGCCAACGATATATGACATGATTAAAAAATGAAAAAAAAATTGATACCAAAAGAGCAATAGTGGCAACTATTTCATTCTAATCAAAACAGATGGTAGGACAGAGTACTACCTAGGCAGCACATACTGTATTATACACTTAGCATAAAGGATGTCTGAGCATAAAGATGCTCTCAAATGAGGGAAATTATCTACAGTTCTAGTAGAACAACTTCATGAGAAAGAAAACTATTCGTCAATGGAAGGATATCTAGATTCTGATTTTAAAAAAATACAAGATATTTGCCACAGAATGGCTGAAGAATAGACCATTGTCACTGCAAAATTCCAGTCATAAAGAAGTAAAGGAAACAAACTAGATCTTTGGGTATGGCTTATTTCTTTCCTACAGTCATAAGCCTGCCTCTGAAAACTCCAGGCTAAGCTTCTCCACAAATCTCAGCTATTTACATTGTACAAACTTCTGTAGGTCAGACCAATGTTTCACATTGTATTTTAACACTTTTAAATGTTTGTACATACTACTGATTTATCTACACATTTTTATTTATTACTATTTCTTATTTTTGTTTTTTACCATTTTTAGTTATGTTACATTATTGTCTTTTATTTTAATTTCATTTGTATTTTGTTTTTTATTTTTGTTTTAATTTATGCATGGATAATATTATTTCATGTTTACTATAATTTTTGTATAAACCACAAATATTGGTAATTTAAAAATATCTGTTAATTTGTTAAAGAAATCTTCAAATTTGTAATGTTGGTTGGTTAGATTCAAACAGTTATGTGCAAACAATTGTTTTGTTCAAATTATCAGAACATCAAATGTTGATCTGAAGATCGGATTGAAAATGTCAGAAACTGCTTAATTCAAATAAATATCCTGACTCCTTTAATACAGTACTTTCAAGTTTTTTCTAATGTTTATACCTGCAGAGTTGACTTTTTCAGTTTTGAGTTATGAAGTGCAATATTTATTTGTTGTAGAAAATATTTAGAATGTTTTTTGATCATTATTAGACTAAACCATAAGAAAAATAAAAATTGGTTTGTACATAAATGTAATGTGAACAAAATATAATAAATAATATACAAAAATCCATTTTTAAGAACTGCACTGAAGATAACAATGAAACAAAAATACATCCACCAAGGAGTCTTATTTAATTTCCAGTAATATTTAATGTGAAAAATTTGGACTAACATTTTAAATTTGCAAACACAGATCATCTTCAGATTAGAATATTCTAAGATGGAACATGAGAACAGAACAATGAGGCTTTTTGGAAATTTAATAAAATTAAATGACCCATATGAGAAGGGGTTATGAAAACATTTGTTATTTATCATTTAGTGGTACTACGCACTGGTTAGTGGTTGCTGTGAATCTTAATTATCGTTATCCCAGTGTGGTAAGCAGATAACTAAAAATTTTCTAATTAGTCTCAGAAGAGGGGAGACCTAATTCTTGCACTCAGTGAAAACAGGTAAGATTGGCTATAATCTAATGATCTTAATCTTTGGTGTTGTTTTTGTTTGAGCAACACCAGGCTCATCTGCTAGTCACCATATAAATATGCACAACACATGATGTATTATCCTACATTATAATTATAATATGCTAATATTGATAATATACAAGGAAATGGCTTGTTAAAAAGAGACAAAATTAACTTTCAGATACAATCCAACCATTTTTAACATCCTAGGAATGGAAAAGGGTGAGACTAATAATCTTAGCTACCAGGGATATACAAAATTATGTTGAGGTATGACTGATGGTTGCAATCTTGAATACATCAGTTCAACCACCTAGTTATTCATAACAAGATTAACAGAACACAAACATTATATTGATAAAAAAGAAACACAACACTGCCCTAATTATATATGCATCTGGTAATGACATGCACACCCATCTTAACAAGGCTTCCATCATCAAATGATCCAAATATTCTGATTCCATCAGGATACTGGAAGCTTTAGAGATATTTAATCTGAGACAAAGGGTCATTGCATTAATTTTAAAGACAAATAACAATTACCTTACACATAGCTATACCTACATGACCAACATGAACAAAAATCTTATTCATCATAACTCAACTTGATGTATATAACTATGACATAACATCATGATGGATAGATATTATAATGTAATGTTCTTGCATATATTTGTTTGTTTTTATTATTGTTTTTTCATTTTTAATCATACCTATACTTTGTATTTATTTATTTATTTTATTTATTTTATGTGTTCAAACATTTTTAATTTTCAAAAAGTGCCATTGTTCTATTCTCATATTCTATCTTAGAATATTTTAATCTGAAGATGATCTCTGTGTGCACATTAAAAATGTTAGTTCAAATTTTTCACATTAAATATTACTAGAAATTAATTAAGGCTTCTTGGTGGATGTATTTTTTTGGTTTGAAGTCTTTCCAATCTCCTATTGATGCTTGAAATCTAGTAAACAAATATCTGCTAAATAATTTGGAAATTTTACACTATAAATTTATCTCATTGTCACAATTGAAATATTGAATTAATAGCAATAATCTGTAAAGAAATTTTCTTTAGATGACCAAAAAATATCATAATATATAAGGATAGTCTGTATTATACAGGTAGCCCTTGGTTTATGCCACAGTTCTGTTCCTACAAAAGCCAGTGCAAATCGAATCGGCGTAAAACGAACCCATATTTACAGTGAGGTATAGGGTTAGGTTCTACATAAGTAATAGTGGCAACTATTTCATTCTAATCAAAACAGATNTGAAAAATAAGCTAATAATTTTGTTTATTAATACAATATAATACAAAATACATATAAATTTAATTTTTAAAATGTATTTTAACATAAAATAAAGTAAAATGTTTTTATTTAAAAATTTTAGTTTCAAATTTCTTACATTTTTTGGAAAAAAAGTATCCATCTTTAATTATAGAAATAGATAAATAAATAAAACTCACGACAAAATTGGATGGTAATTTATTTTCTTCACAAAAGCGAAGCACAGTAGGGCAAAAATAATTTGTGTACCAATCTGTAAAAATATCTTGTGTGACCCAAGCTTTCTTGCTCCATTTCCAATAAACTGGCAACATATCTTTATTTAGACCCTTTAATGCATGTGGTGTCTGGGAATGATACACTAACATCGGTTTAAGTTTCAAAGTTTCTGAAACATTGGCTCCCAACAAAAGAGTTAATCTGTCTTTCGCAACTTTAAAACCTGGAGTGGAACGTTCTTCATGAGAAATAAAATTTCGTGCTAGTAACTTTTTCCAACAAAGCCCAGTCTCGTCAACATTGAAAGTTAGGTCAGGAGAATAGTTACCTTGTTCTACATAATCCTGAAATTCCTTAGGAAAAGCAGCCGCCGCCGCAACATCTGCACTTGCTGCTTCACCACATAATTTTAAACTACGACAGTTACTTCGGGATTTAAATCTCATAAACCAACCCTTGCTTCCCAAAAAAGTTTCTTCTCTCCATCTGTCTCTTTAAGATTATCAAAAATTGATTTTGCTTTTTCAGTTATAGCAGCTTGAGTCAAGGGAATGTTTTTTTGATTTGCACCATCTACCCATAATGATAACAAATTTTCTATTTTTTCAAAAATTTTACCCCTACTTTAACTTACATGTTTTACATTTACTGCTATAGACTGTTAAGCAGTGTTTAATTTTATCTGCTTTTTTCATAATGGTAGTAACAGTCGATGGAGGTAAGTTCAACGATCTACAGACATTAGGGTGTGTTTGTCCATTTTCCATTCATCGAATAACTTCCATTTTTGTTTCTAAGGAGATTGATTGCCACACCTTCTTAACATGTTTAGTTAACTCTAGTGCACTTCTTTTATCTGACATAATAGCCTTCCTTTATTCTTGTATACGTGGAGTCAAGTTAAAAATTAATTGATGTCCAATAAATGGCGTCTAAACCCAGAGCGCCTATGCTTACTAATGTTCTTGTATTGTAAAAGTCCGTTCAGTAAAACACCTCACGATGAGATGGCTCTTCTACGAAACACAACTTGTCGATGTCAAGACGAATCCACTCCTTGTAGGCCAAACGATGCCTTCTTAATTAATTAAGCCAGATGATATCCACATTCCGTTAGCAAGATGAAACGACTTCTTAGTGAGACCAAAGCAAACTCAAAGTTTCCCGCCGAAACTGATCTATATATGTGCTATGATGGGCTGGCGCTTGACCAATCCGCATCTCCGCTCTATTGTAGCTCTATGGCGGATCCGCCGTTCTTAGCTCTATGTTGGGTCTGCAGCTCATTCAAATGGAACGTTCTCTATTGGTCTAGATCTGACCAATCCCAACGAGCCACAATTCTGCCATTATACGTGGTGTCGTAGTGGACTCGTGTCTCTCTAGGATTGGTCAAATCTAGCATAGGGAAAATCGGGGAATTACACAGCAAAATCGCGAATTGTGCAGCAGCATTATTGTGAACCGGCGTAAACCGAGGGCTACCTGTATTGTTTTATTATGTTATAATGTTATAACATTATTATTATTTTATGAGGAGTCACATATAAAATATAAATGAAAATAAAATTTATAATTAATACTGTTTTCCTTGTGTGTTTGTATAATACTTTGAAAATCTGTGCAAATAATATACTCAAGAATACTAAATTTATTATAATGTAAAATCATTGTATTTATTGAAAGAATTTCTTTAATTTAAATTTTGTAAGTAATTTGTAACCTGATGATTGTCACTGAAAATGATTTGAAATGTTAGTTCCTTGAACTTAGTTTAATGCTGATAAATTTATTCATGAGTAGTTATAATAATCAATTAGAATTTGTTAAAATAAACACTTAGGCTCTTATACTGTATGTATGTAAGCTATATTTGTGTGCATGAATATATATATATATAAAGTAAATTGTATGTAGAGATAGGACATCTAGACATTGAAAATCATATAAATAGTTATAACAATTATAATACAATATTTTTGGTGCCTAGATGTCCTAGCTTTAGTCATATGATATCATGACCTATTTTGATATATGTTATCAAGATTGGAAAAATCTGTACTTTCTTTAACTTTTTTTATATATTGTCTCATATCTTCATTTTGTACATTGTTTTAAAAATGATATATATTTTTTCAAAGTATATTGGAAATTTTTTGGCCAGTTTACTTGTGACTAATTTAACAATAACTTGGGTTTAGTGTTTTTTGTTGTTTCAAATTGGATTTTATATATAGACCTACATTATATTGATTTATATATTATGCTTTTAAGCTTTTTAAACAGTTTGTTTTAATACTTTATGATAATTTTAATGACTTAATTTTTGAAAACTTATAAGTTTTAAAATTTTAAGTCTTACTTTTTAAACACAATTCAAAAAATTTTTTATCTTGTTTAAGTATAATTCTTAAATAATAAATTTGTTTGTTTCTCAAAATTTTCAAATCAATTATTAAAATATTTAAATTGAAAGAAAATCAAAGATTTCCTTATGTATTGATAATGGATTGTTCTGAGAAGTTATAAAGTTTTAAGAGGAAAACTTCCTCCATGCTTTTGCAAGCTGAGAGACTTTATTCTGTAACATAGTTATGTAGTTTTTGTGAGTTTAGNCAATCAAATAATTTTTATTATACTGGTTTTTTATAACAATTAAAAAAGCTGAATGTCAAAATAAACATCCTGTTTTCCAACATTTTTGCTACTACATAAATATATTGAGTTTATATTGTTTGAATGATCTGCAATTAAGAATTATGCTGTACTAAAATTTGTCACAGTAAAAATTGTATGCCAAACCCAAAACTGCTGTCAAGTGCATATAGAATAAAACTATTCATAAAGGACACTTCTAAATAACAGACACATTTAATTAACAAGCATTTTAGCATTTTGGATATGAATAAAAGACATTTATTCTTATTGCCTTTTATGTAATGATTTACAATGTTGAGAAACATTAAACACCTCAAAATAAGGACAAACTTGTCACTCCTGATCGATGTCCATCATTAAGAGGTTATACTACTTGACAAAACTTTTACGAGGATGAAATTAAAAAGCAATTGATAGTTTATGAGCTTAAATAACATTTAATAGCTAAAGTAATTATATATTTTAAATCTTTTTAGAATATAAAAATATCATTTAATGAAGATTTTTAAAAAAATTATACATGTATTCTATTACTTTTAGATTATTTTATGCAAATTTCACTAATTTTATTGAAATTAACACAAATNATCATAACTCAACTTGATGTATATAACTATGACATAACATCATGATGGATAGATATTATAATGTAATGTTCTTGCATATATTTGTTTGTTTTTATTATTATTAAGTTTTTAAATTTAATTTATAATGATAAATTAAATTTAAGAAATGATTTCATAAAATATATAAGTATTATAGAGTTTATTTTTTATTTTATAGAAAATTATAAAGTCAGATGGATAAATTTGCTATTGATCTTGATAAGGTATTGGATGATTTTGAAGAAAGTGAAGGTATTATAGTTTAGTTATAAAGTTATTAATTTTATTTAGCAAAATCAAAAGTTATTTTATGAATTACATTTTGTTTTCAGATAGGGCAGTGCAATTGGATCAAAAAGCAACTATTAAAGATGATTTAGTGTTAAAAAATAATTTAGAATGTGTGCAAAATATCAATTTTGAAAATAGACTCTACATTTCACATAATGTGTGTGACTATCAACAGCTATACAAAGATCACACAGAAAAATTAGACTTATCTGAAGCTGACTTTGCTTCTGCTTTGAAACCATCCACATTACTTTCTCTACCCATTCATCATCATAATAGTTTGTCTCAGGTTGATATTAAAACAAAACCATTCCAGAATAATTCAGAAAAAACACATTTTAGCAATGATAGTTTTTCTGATTTTAATAGATGGACTAAAGATTTGAAAGATTCTTCAATAAATAATATTTCTGACAGCACGAAGGAGTCTGACAAATATTTTACAAATGGCTATGTTCAAAATGAAGAAATGTTATGCATATCTGTTCAAAATACAACTAATGATAACAATGATAGTTTTTCTTCTTCAGATATTAAAATTCAACTTTTGCCTTCATTTTCTACTGAACATTTCAAACCCGAGAATGACCAAAATGAAAATATGCAAAATTCAAATAATGATAATGAAGAAAACTGCATGTTGAACAATGAAAATCAGAACTGTAAATCTGTAGATACAAATTTTAATGATTCTGTAGATAATCTAGAAGAAAACATTTCAGAAACTTGTACCGAAGAATATGAAGAAAAATGTTGTAATGTGGATGCAATTGAATCTAAAAAAAATGAAGCTGAAAAAATTGATGATGATGATGATGATGATGATGATGCTAAAGAGAGAAAGATTGATTGTAAATGCAAAACATTAGAACTTGTGGAATCTGTAGCATCTGTGGAAAAACCTCAATTACATTTGAATGAAGATGAAACACAAATCTCTTCTTCAAATGTAACACAAGATAGGGAATTAAATGAAAATAATATAATAAATAATAATTTAGATATGAAATCTAATAATACAGAAAAAAATAATATTTCTCCCAAAACAATTGGATTTAAGGATGTTGAAGCAGATTATGAAGATGATATTGATATTGAAGAAGTAGATTGTTATCTTAAAGATATTTTAAATGAAGATAATTCTGAGAAAGAAAATCTAAAGATGGATTCATCTATGGAATCTTCAGAAAATAATAATGATCAGGTAATAGAATCATGTGATTTAACCTTGTTTAAAGAAAGTAAATTTGAATGTATATCAAATGAAGAAATAAGAGAAAAATCACAAGTGAATTTAGAAGTATCTAGTCCTTGCAAAAAATCAACAGAGGAGATTGAAAATGAGAATTTTTCAGAAATTAAAGATACATCAAGTGAAAATAAAGATTTGCTTCATAAAGAAGAAATGGGAGCAAAACCAAAATTTATGGTTCCTAATACATTTGAAAATACAGAATCATTTTGTAATGAACAATTTGATAAAGAATTATGTAATACAGAATTATCTCCTGCTAATATGTCTAATATTGAAATTACTCATGATAATTTTGATCAGAAATTTTCAGAAGATTCTATTTCATCATTAAAAATTATAGATAATGACAAAAATATATCAGAAAAGTCATTATGTATAGATGAAAGTGGAGAAATCTGCCAGACTTATGACAAAAATGGAAATTTAACAAATCAGATTGATGAAATGAACTCCACTACAGTTTTGAGAAATGGATCCTTTGATGAAACAAATACTCCTGTGCAACCAGCTCGTTTACCCAGGCCTACAACATTGAATCTTCCAGTTCGTGTATCTATGCGGCCACAAGTTCCTACTGATATAGAAAATTCATCCAATGATAAAACACCTGAAAGTATAGATAATGATGATAATGAAACACACTCCCAACCTATAAATCCTAGATCTGCTATTGAAGAAAGAGGTATGCTTTTTATTTAATCTTCAGTATATCTAATACATTAATAAAAAATTTACATTTTTTAAATATAAAATGTTTCAAATTTCAATTTTGTTTTTATAATTAGTTAAAATAAAAAAATTGAAATATTCTAGTATTTAATAGTATATCATATAAGTTAACTGTTGCCATGTTGACTGGAACATCCAAAGTCCACGAGGTCTCCATGTTAAGCTGTATGATTATACATTAAACAGTCACTACATTAGGAACACCTGCATAAAAACAGGTTGCAGATAGAAAGTAAATTTATAATGTAATAATTTCATTATTTAGTTTAATAGAGGAAAAACAAAGCAAACAAGCTAAATGAAATTATAGTGTAAAGACTGACTGTAATAAATATATTCTATAGAAAATGGCATTTCCCCTTTGGGAAAGAGGATCAAGCATTGTAATTTTTAAATACTGTATCAATGTCAGTGCAATTGGATGAAAGCATAATTTGACATGCAACAAAGCATCATACTCAAATTAATCACTTAAAAAAAATAGTTAATTAAGTAGGTGACACTGTTTTCAGTTTTTAAATTTTTTATCTCTTTTTAAGTTTTAAGTACTTTGTTTTGTATAACACAGATTCACATAACACTACACTTTTTCAGAACCTAACTACCTTGTTATATGGGGTGCATTTACTTCTGAGCTAATAGTGCTACTTCCGAACACCAGAAGTGACATCATTAGCATGTGTATTTGTGCTTACATGTCCAGTTCGAAAGTAAATGCGAACACTAACAAGAAATATGGCGGTTTTCTGCAAATAATATTGTCAAAGCTGCTATTTTAAATGTTACGTTACAGATATAACTACTTGATTATGAATTGGACGAGGATGATTTTATTGTGGATATAATTGTTGAAAAATGAAAAAAGAAAAGTAAGGTAAAATAAAAAAGATAGAAACTTTTATTGAAGAGACTCTACCTTTTTATAAGCCAACCTATTTTAAACAACCTTAGACTTACAAGAGAATGTTTTGAAATTCTCCTCTAAAAAATAAGCCCAATTATAGACACTGAAAAATTACTTCTCTGGAAGACGACCTGTGTCTCCTCAAAAGCAGCTTTTATGCTGTCTATGGACATTGGCAAATCAAGAATCGTTCAGGTTTGTTTATACAAAGTAATATATGAAATTAGATGCAGTTTATAAGAGAATGGTAGATTATACATGCATATAATACATATTTAAAGCAATTGTTTTACCCAGTGAATGGATGTGATGTTGTTTTGTTGTGGTGTAACTAAACTGAGTTCAAAATTAACAAATAATTGATATTAAATACAAAACACTTTTTTCTTTCTTTCTTTCCTCTAAGGGTATTGGCGATCGTTTTAATATGTTTAGATGGACTGCGTGGAATATTTTAAATAAAATTCTTTCTTACAAGTTAATGTTAAATGAAAATGAAAATGATCTCTTGACCATCACACAGCAGGATGATGTAAGAATAATGGAATTTTTTATACCCAATCTGGTTTTCCTGGAATTAGATGCTCTATTGATGAAAGCATAGGCTATTCAGACATCAACTGAAGAAGCAGTAGCCTATTTCAATAGAAATAAGTATTACTCTTTCATCATATAAGTTTAGTTTGTAATGAAAAAATGATATTCAAATGATACAATTTCTTGAGAAGTCATTTCCCATATGTAAGTGAAAATTCATTCAAGTATACAAACTTATGTAATTTTGGATTATTATTAATGCTGTTCATTTCTTTACGATTTATTTAATGCTCTGAACATAACATTTCTGAAGATTCCAAATGCGTATTAGGTAAATTTCACTTTTAATCATAAACAATGAATCAAACTTAATTTTTTTCACATTAATTAACTCTGTTTATGAAAAAAGTCATCAAAGCTATTGAACCTTACAATGAAAAAAAGATCATTGTAAACATTTTGCACAACAAATAATTGAAATTTACCAATAAAAATACTTTCTGCCGTTTATTTTTCGAAAACTAATTCCATTTTTAGTACTTTGTACAGAAAGTAATTTTTTCATGAGAGCAGCCATATTGAATTAGCGCAAAGCTCGACAACGAACTAGCTAGCACTCCGAGCTT